>NW_027422623.1:664165-673403 GCF_048934315.1 Petromyzon marinus
TCATCGACAACATCATCAGCAACAACATCAGCAACAACATCATCAGCAACATCATCATGGGTGTATAGGTGAGTATAGTGGTGAGGCTGGTGGTGAGTGTAGTGGTGAGTGGTGGTGGTGAGCGTGGTGGTGGTGAGCGTGGTGGTGGTGAGCGTGGTGTTGAGTGGTGGTGGTGAGTGTGGTGGTGGTGGTGAGTGATGAGCGTGGTGGTGGTGAGCGTGGTGGTGATGAGCGTGGTGTTGAGTGGTGGTGGTGAGTGTGGTGGTGGTGAGTGGTGAGCGTGGTGGTGGTGAGCGTGGTGGTGGTGAGCGTGATGGTGGTGGTGGTGAGCGTGGTGGTGGTGGGTGGTGGTGAGTGGTGGTGGAGAGCGTGGTGAGTGGTGGTGGTGAGTGGTGGTGAGTGGTGGTGTGTGGTGGTAAGTAGTGGTGGTGAGTGGTGGTGAGTGGTGGTGGTGAGTGATGGTGTGTGGTGGTAAGTAGGGGTGGTGAGTGGTGGTGGTGAGTGGTGGTGAGTGGTGGTGTGTGGCGGTGAGTGGTGGTGGTGAGTGTGGTGGTGAGTGGTGGTGAGTGTGGCGGTGAGTGGTGAGTGGTGAGCGTGGTGAGTGTGGTGGTGGTGAGTGGTGGTGAGTGGTGGTGGTGAGTAGTGGTGAGTGGTGGTGAGTAGTGGTAGTGAGTAGTGGTGAGTGGTGGTGGTGAGTAGTGGTGGTGAGTAGTGGTGAGTGGTGGTGAGTGGTGGTAGTGAGTAGTGGTGAGTGGTGGTGAGTGGTTAGTGGTGGTGAGTGGTGAGTGGTGGTGAGTGATGAGTGGTGGTGAGTGATGGTGAGTGATGGTGTGTGGTGATGGTGAGTGGTGGTGGTGAGTGGTGGTGGTGAGTGTAGTAGTGGTGAGTGGTGGTGAGTAGTGGTGAGTGGTGGTGAATGTGGTGGGTGGTGGTGAGTGGTGGTGAGTGGTGGTGAGTGGTGAGTAGTGGTGAGTAGTGGTAAGTGGTGAGTGGTGGTGAGTGGTGAGTGGTGGTGGTGAGTAGTGGTGAGTGGTGGTGGTGAGTAGTGGTGAGTGGTGGTGAATGTGGTGAGTGTGGTGGTGAGTGGTGAGTAGTGGTGAGTGGTGAATAGTGGTGAGTGGTGGTGAATGTGGTGAGTGGTGATGAGTGGTGGTGAGTGGTGGTGAGTGGTGAGCGTGGTGAGTGGTGAGTAGTGGTGAGTGGTGGTGACGAGTGGTGAGTAGTGGTGAGCGGGGTTGTGGTGGTGAGTGGTGGTGGTGGTGAGTGGTGAGTAATGGTGAGCGTGGTGAGTGGTGGTGAGTAGTGGTGAGTGGTGAGTGGTGAGCGTGGTGAGTGGTGAGTAGCGGTGAGTAGTGGTGAGTGGTGAGTGGTGAGTAGTGGTGAGTGGTGAGTAGTAGTGGTGAGTGGTGGTGAGTGGTGGTGAGTAGTGGTGAGTAGTAGTGGTGAGTAGTGGTGAGTGGTGGTGAGTAGTGGTGAGTAGTAGTGGCGAGTGGTGGTGAGTGGTGGTGAGTAGTGGTGAGTAGTAGTGGTGAGTAGTGGTGAGTGTGGTGAGTGTGGTGAGTGGTGAGTAGTGGTGAGTAGTGGTGAGTGATCTCACTGTCATCCGTGTTGGGAGCTAACAGGATGGAGCTGTGGTGAGTGGTGGTGAGTGGTGGTGAGTAGTAGTGGTGAGTGGTGGTGAGTGGTGGTGAGTAGTGGTGAGTAGTAGTGGTGAGTAGTGGTGAGTGTGGTGAGTGTGGTGAGTGGTGAGTAGTGGTGAGTAGTGGTGAGTGATCTCACTGTCATCCGTGTTGGGAGCTGACAGGATGGAGCTGTGGTGAGTGGTGGTGAGTGGTGGTGAGTAGTAGTGGTGAGTGGTGGTGAGTGGTGGTGAGTAGTGGTGAGTAGTAGTGGTGAGTAGTGGTGAGTGTGGTGAGTGTGGTGAGTGGTGAGTAGTGGTGAGTAGTGGTGAGTGATCTCACTGTCATCCGTGTTGGGAGCTGACAGGATGGAGCTGTGGTGAGTGGTGGTGAGTGGTGGTGAGTAGTAGTGGTGAGTGATCTCACTGTCGTCTGTGTTGGGAGCTGACAGGATGGCACTGTGGTGAGTGGTGGTGAGTGGTGGTGAGTGGTGAGTGGTGGTGAGTGGTGAGTGGTGGTGAGTAGTGGTGAGTAATCTCACTGTCGTCTGTGTTGGGAGCTGACAGGATGGCACTGTGGTGAGTGGTGAGTGGTGGTGAGTAATCTCACTGTCGTCTGTGTTGGGAGCTGACAGGATGGCACTGTGGTGGTGAGTGGTGGTGAGTGGTGAGTGGTGGTGAGTGGTGAGTGGTGGTGAGTAGTGGTGGTGAGTGATCTCACTGTCGTCTGTGTTGGGAGCTGACAGGATGGCACTGTGGTGAGTGGTGAGTGGTGGTGAGTGGTGAGTGGTGGTGAGTGGTGGTGAGTGGTGGTGAGTGATCTCACTGTCGTCTGTGTTGGGAGCTGACAGGATGGCACTGTGGTGAGTGGTGGTGAGTGGTGAGTGGTGAGTGGTGGTGAGTAGTGGTGGTGAGTGATCTCACTGTCGTCTGTGTTGGGAGCTGACAGGATGGCACTGTGGTGAGTGGTGAGTGGTGGTGAGTGGTGAGTGGTGGTGCGTGGTGAGTGGTGGTGAGTAGTGGTGGTGAGTGATCTCACTGTCGTCTGTGTTGGGAGCTGACAGGATGGCACTGTGGTGAGTGGTGAGTAGTGGTGGTGAGTAATCTCACTGTCGTCTGTGTTGGGAGCTGACAGGATGGCACTGTGGTGAGTGGTGGTGAGTGGTGAGTGGTGGTGAGTGGTGAGTGGTGGTGAGTGGTGAGTGGTGGTGAGTAGTGGTGGTGAGTGATCTCACTGTCGTCTGTGTTGGGAGCTGACAGGATGGCACTGTGGTGAGTGGTGGTGAGTGGTGAGTGGTGGTGAGTGGTGAGTGGTGGTGAGTGGTGAGTGGTGGTGAGTAGTGGTGGTGAGTGATCTCACTGTCGTCTGTGTTGGGAGCTGACAGGATGGCACTGTGGTGAGTGGTGAGTGGTGAGTAGTGGTGGTGAGTAATCTCACTGTCGTCTGTGTTGGGAGCTGACAGGATGGCACTGTGGTGAGTGGTGAGTGGTGGTGAGTGGTGGTGAGTAGTGGTGGTGAGTAATCTCACTGTCGTCTGTGTTGGGAGCTGACAGGATGGCACTGTGGTGAGTGGTGAGTGGTGGTGAGTGGTGGTGAGTGGTGAGTGGTGGTGAGTGGTGGTGAGTGGTGAGTAGTGGTGGTGAGTAATCTCACTGTCATCCGTGTTGGGAGCTGACAGGATGGCACTGTGGTGAGTGGTGAGTGGTGGTGAGTAGTGGTGAGTGATCTCACTGTCGTCTGTGTTGGGAGCTGACAGGATGGCACTGTGGTGAGTGGTGAGTGGTGGTGAGTAGTGGTGAGTGGTGAGTGGTGGTGAGTGATCTCACTGTCATCTGTGTTGGGAGCTGACAGGATGGCACTGTGGTGAGTGGTGAGTGGTGGTGAGTAGTGGTGAGTGGTGAGTGGTGGTGAGTGATCTCACTGTCGTCTGTGTTGGGAGCTGACAGGATGGCACTGTGGTGAGTGGTGAGTGGTGGTGAGTAGTGGTGAGTAGTGGTGGTGAGTAATCTCACTGTCGTCTGTGTTGGGAGCTGACAGGATGGCACTGTGGTGAGTGGTGGTGAGTGGTGAGTGGTGGTGAGTGGTGAGTGGTGGTGAGTAGTGGTGGTGAGTAATCTCACTGTCGTCTGTGTTGGGAGCTGACAGGATGGCACTGTGGTGAGTGGTGAGTGGTGGTGAGTAGTGGTGGTGAGTGATCTCACTGTCATCCGTGTTGGGAGCTGACAGGATGGCACTGTGGTGAGTGGTGGTGAGTGGTGGTGAGTGGTGGTGAGTAGTGGTGAGTAGTGGTGAGTAGTGGTGGTGAGTAATCTCACTGTCGTCTGTGTTGGGAGCTGACAGGATGGCACTGTGGTGAGTGGTGAGTGGTGAGTGGTGGTGAGTGGTGAGTGGTGGTGAGTGGTGAGTGGTGAGTGGTGGTGAGTGGTGGTGAGTATTGGTGAGTGATCTCACTGTCGTCTGTGTTGGGAGCTGACAGGATGGCACTGTGGTGAGTGGTGGTGAGTGGTGAGTGGTGGTGAGTGGTGAGTATTGGTGGTGAGTGATCTCACTGTCATCTGTGTTGGGAGCTGACAGGATGGCACTGTGGTGAGTGGTGGTGAGTGGTGAGTAGTGGTGGTGAGTAATCTCACTGTCGTCTGTGTTGGGAGCTGACAGGATGGCACTGTGGTGAGTGGTGAGTGGTGGTGAGTGGTGAGTGGTGGTGAGTGGTGAGTGGTGGTGAGTGATCTCACTGTCGTCTGTGTTGGGAGCTGACAGGATGGCACTGTGGTGAGTGGTGGTGAGTGGTGGTGAGTGGTGAGTGGTGGTGAGTGGTGAGTGGTGAGTATTGGTGAGTAATCTCACTGTCGTCTGTGTTGGGAGCTGACAGGATGGCACTGTGGTGAGTGGTGAGTGGTGGTGAGTGGTGGTGAGTGATCTCACTGTCATCCGTGTTGGGAGCTGACAGGATGGCACTGTGGTGAGTGGTGGTGAGTGGTGAGTGGTGGTGAGTGGTGAGTGGTGGTGAGTGATCTCACTGTCGTCTGTGTTGGGAGCTGACAGGATGGCACTGTGGTGAGTGGTGAGTGGTGGTGAGTAGTGGTGAGTAGTGGTGAGTAGTGGTGAGTGATCTCACTGTCGTCCGTGTTGGGAGCTGACAGGATGGCACTGTGGTGAGTGGTGGTGAGTGGTGAGTAGTGGTGAGTGGTGAGTATTGGTGAGTGATCTCACTGTCGTCTGTGTTGGGAGCTGACAGGATGGCACTGTGGTGAGTGGTGGTGAGTGGTGAGTAGTGGTGAGTGGTGGTGAGTGGTGGTGAGTGGTGAGTATTGGTGAGTGATCTCACTGTCGTCTGTGTTGGGAGCTGACAGGATGGCACTGTGGTGAGTGGTGGTGAGTGGTGAGTAGTGGTGAGTGGTGAGTATTGGTGAGTGATCTCACTGTCGTCTGTGTTGGGAGCTGACAGGATGGCACTGTGGTGAGTGGTGGTGAGTGGTGAGTAGTGAGTGGTGGTGAGTGGTGAGTGGTGGTGAGTGGTGGTGAGTGATCTCACTGTCGTCTGTGTTGGGAGCTGACAGGATGGCACTGTGGTGAGTGGTGGTGGTGAGTGGTGAGTGGTGGTGAGTGGTGAGTGGTGAGTATTGGTGAGTAATCTCACTGTCATCCGTGTTGGGAGCTGACAGGATGGCACTGTGGTGAGTAGTGGTGAGTGGTGAGTAGTGGTGGTGAGTGGTGGTGAGTGATCTCACTGTCGTCTGTGTTGGGAGCTGACAGGATGGCACTGTGGTGAGTGGTGGTGAGTGGTGAGTAGTGGTGAGTAGTGGTGGTGAGTAATCTCACTGTCGTCTGTGTTGGGAGCTGACAGGATGGCACTGTGGTGAGTGGTGGTGAGTATTGGTGAGTGATCTCACTGTCGTCTGTGTTGGGAGCTGACAGGATGGCACTGTGGTGAGTGGTGAGTGGTGGTGAGTGGTGAGTGGTGGTGAGTAGTGGTGAGTGGTGAGTATTGGTGAGTGATCTCACTGTCATCCGTGTTGGGAGCTGACAGGATGGCACTGTGGTGAGTGGTGGTGAGTATTGGTGAGTGATCTCACTGTCGTCTGTGTTGGGAGCTGACAGGATGGCACTGTGGTGAGTGGTGAGTGGTGGTGAGTGGTGAGTGGTGGTGAGTAGTGGTGAGTGGTGAGTATTGGTGAGTGATCTCACTGTCATCCGTGTTGGGAGCTGACAGGATGGCACTGTGGTGAGTGGTGGTGAGTATTGGTGAGTGGTGAGTGGTGGTGAGTGGTGAGTGGTGGTGAGTAGTGGTGGTGAGTAATCTCACTGTCGTCTGTGTTGGGAGCTGACAGGATGGCACTGTGGTGAGTGGTGAGTAGTGGTGAGTGGTGGTGAGTAGTGGTGGTGAGTGATCTCACTGTCGTCTGTGTTGGGAGCTGACAGGATGGCACTGTGGTGAGTGGTGAGTGGTGGTGAGTAGTGGTGAGTGGTGAGTGGTGGTGAGTGATCTCACTGTCATCTGTGTTGGGAGCTGACAGGATGGCACTGTGGTGAGTGGTGAGTGGTGGTGAGTGGTGGTGAGTGATCTCACTGTCATCCGTGTTGGGAGCTGACAGGATGGCACTGTGGTGAGTGGTGGTGAGTGGTGAGTGGTGAGTATTGGTGAGTGATCTCACTGTCATCTGTGTTGGGAGCTGACAGGATGGCACTGTGGTGAGTAGTGGTGAGTAGTGGTGAGTAGTGGTGAGTGGTGGTGAGTGATCTCACTGTCATCCGTGTTGGGAGCTGACAGGATGGCACTGTGGTGAGTGGTGAGTGGTGGTGAGTGGTGAGTAGTGGTGAGTAGTGGTGGTGAGTGATCTCACTGTCGTCTGTGTTGGGAGCTGACAGGATGGCACTGTGGTGAGTGGTGAGTGGTGGTGAGTAGTGGTGGTGAGTGATCTCACTGTCGTCTGTGTTGGGAGCTGACAGGATGGCACTGTGGTGAGTGGTGGTGAGTAGTGGTGGTGAGTGGTGAGTAGTGGTGGTGAGTGATCTCACTGTCGTCCGTGTTGGGAGCTGACAGGATGGCACTGTGGTGAGTGGTGGTGAGTATTGGTGAGTAGTGGTGGTGAGTGATCTCACTGTCGTCTGTGTTGGGAGCTGACAGGATGGCACTGTGGTGAGTGGTGGTGAGTGGTGAGTAGTGGTGGTGAGTGATCTCACTGTCGTCTGTGTTGGGAGCTGACAGGATGGCACTGTGGTGAGTGGTGGTGAGTGGTGAGTAGTGGTGGTGAGTGATCTCACTGTCGTCCGTGTTGGGAGCTGACAGGATGGCACTGTGGTGAGTGGTGGTGAGTATTGGTGAGTAGTGGTGGTGAGTGATCTCACTGTCGTCTGTGTTGGGAGCTGACAGGATGGCACTGTGGTGAGTGGTGGTGAGTGGTGAGTAGTGGTGGTGAGTGATCTCACTGTCGTCTGTGTTGGGAGCTGACAGGATGGCACTGTGGTGAGTGGTGGTGAGTGGTGAGTAGTGGTGGTGAGTGATCTCACTGTCGTCCGTGTTGGGAGCTGACAGGATGGCACTGTGGTGAGTGGTGGTGAGTGGTGAGTAGTGGTGGTGAGTGATCTCACTGTCGTCTGTGTTGGGAGCTGACAGGATGGCACTGTGGTGAGTGGTGGTGAGTGGTGAGTAGTGGTGGTGAGTGATCTCACTGTCGTCTGTGTTGGGAGCTGACAGGATGGCACTGTGGTGAGTGGTGGTGAGTGGTGAGTAGTGGTGGTGAGTGATCTCACTGTCGTCTGTGTTGGGAGCTGACAGGATGGCACTGTGGTGAGTGGTGGTGAGTGGTGAGTAGTGGTGGTGAGTGATCTCACTGTCGTCTGTGTTGGGAGCTGACAGGATGGCACTGTGGTGAGTGGTGGTGAGTGGTGGTGAGTGGTGAGTGGTGGTGAGTGGTGAGTATTGGTGAGTGATCTCACTGTCGTCTGTGTTGGGAGCTGACAGGATGGCACTGTGGTGAGTGGTGGTGAGTGGTGAGTGGTGAGTGGTGGTGAGTGGTGAGTGGTGAGTGGTGAGTAGTGGTGAGTGGTGGTGAGTGGTGGTGAGTGATCTCACTGTCGTCTGTGTTGGGAGCTGACAGGATGGCACTGTGGTGAGTGGTGAGTGGTGGTGAGTGGTGGTGAGTGGTGAGTAATCTCACTGTCGTCCGTGTTGGGAGCTGACAGGATGGCACTGTGGTGAGTGGTGGTGAGTGGTGAGTGGTGGTGAGTGGTGAGTGGTGAGTGGTGGTGAGTGGTGAGTGGTGGTGAGTAGTGGTGAGTAATCTCACTGTCGTCTGTGTTGGGAGCTGACAGGATGGCACTGTGGTGAGTAGTGGTGAGTGGTGAGTGGTGGTGAGTGGTGGTGGTGAGTGATCTCACTGTCGTCCGTGTTGGGAGCTGACAGGATGGCACTGTGGTGAGTGGTGAGTAGTGGTGAGTGGTGGTGAGTGGTGAGTGGTGAGTAGTGGTGGTGAGTGATCTCACTGTCGTCTGTGTTGGGAGCTGACAGGATGGCACTGTGGTGGTGAGTGGTGGTGAGTGGTGGTGAGTGGTGAGTGGTGGTGAGTAATCTCACTGTCATCTGTGTTGGGAGCTGACAGGATGGCACTGTGGTGAGTGGTGAGTGGTGGTGAGTGGTGGTGAGTGATCTCACTGTCGTCTGTGTTGGGAGCTGACAGGATGGCACTGTGGTGAGTGGTGAGTGGTGGTGAGTGGTGGTGAGTGGTGGTGAGTGATCTCACTGTCGTCTGTGTTGGGAGCTGACAGGATGGCACTGTGGTGAGTGGTGAGTGGTGGTGAGTGGTGGTGAGTGGTGGTGAGTGATCTCACTGTCGTCTGTGTTGGGAGCTGACAGGATGGCACTGTGGTGAGTGGTGAGTGGTGGTGAGTGGTGGTGAGTGGTGAGTAATCTCACTGTCGTCCGTGTTGGGAGCTGACAGGATGGCACTGTGGTGAGTGGTGGTGAGTGGTGAGTGGTGAGTGGTGGTGAGTGGTGAGTGGTGAGTGGTGGTGAGTGGTGAGTGGTGGTGAGTAGTGGTGAGTAATCTCACTGTCGTCTGTGTTGGGAGCTGACAGGATGGCACTGTGGTGAGTAGTGGTGAGTGGTGAGTGGTGGTGAGTGGTGGTGGTGAGTGATCTCACTGTCGTCCGTGTTGGGAGCTGACAGGATGGCACTGTGGTGAGTGGTGAGTAGTGGTGAGTGGTGGTGAGTGGTGAGTGGTGAGTAGTGGTGGTGAGTGATCTCACTGTCGTCTGTGTTGGGAGCTGACAGGATGGCACTGTGGTGGTGAGTGGTGGTGAGTGGTGGTGAGTGGTGAGTGGTGGTGAGTAATCTCACTGTCATCTGTGTTGGGAGCTGACAGGATGGCACTGTGGTGAGTGGTGAGTGGTGGTGAGTGGTGGTGAGTGATCTCACTGTCGTCTGTGTTGGGAGCTGACAGGATGGCACTGTGGTGAGTGGTGAGTGGTGGTGAGTGGTGGTGAGTGGTGGTGAGTGATCTCACTGTCGTCTGTGTTGGGAGCTGACAGGATGGCACTGTGGTGAGTGGTGAGTGGTGGTGAGTGGTGGTGAGTGGTGGTGAGTGATCTCACTGTCGTCTGTGTTGGGAGCTGACAGGATG
>NW_027422624.1:0-22500 GCF_048934315.1 Petromyzon marinus
ACTCACCCGGACTCACCCACCACTCACTCCACCTCCACCCACTCCACTCACCCAGCTCCACCTACCCATCCCCTCACTCACCCACTCACTCACTCACCCACTCACACCACTCACCACTCACCTCCCACCCCCACTCACCCACTCACTCACCACACACACTCCACCACTCACCCACTCACTCACCCCTCACCCACCCACTCACCCACCCACCCACTCACTCACCCACTCACTCACCCACTCACCCACTCACCCACTCACTCACCCCACTCACCCACTCACTCACCCACTCACCCACTTACCCACCCACTCACCCACTCACTCACTCATCCACTCACCCACTCACCTACCCACCCACTCACCCACTCACCCACTCTCACCCACCCACTCACTCCCACTCACCCACTCACTCACCCACTCACCCACTCACCCACCCACTCACCCACTCACTCACTCATCCACTCACCCACTCATCCACCCACCCACTCACCCACTCACCCACTCACCCACTCACCCACTCACTCACCCACCCACTCACACACTCACCCACTCACTCACTCACCCACTCACCCACTCACTCACCCACCCACTCACTCACCCACTCACTCACTCACTCACCCACTCACTCACCCACTCACCAACTCACTCACCCACTCACTCACCCACTCACCCACTCACTCACTCACTCACCCACTCACTCACTCACTCACCCACTCACCCACTCACTCACCCACTTACTCACTCACCCACTCACCCACTCACCCACCCACTCACCCACTCACTCACCCACTCACTCACCCACTCACTCACCCACTCACCCACCCACCCACCCACTCACCCACCCACTCTGTGTGTTGTCTATAGATCACTCAGCTGAAGATCGCCAGTAACCCCTTCGCCAAGGGCTTTCGGGACTGCGACCCAGATGAGTGGTGAGTGGTGAGTGTGGTGAGTGGTGAGTGGTGAGTGTGGTGAGTGCGGTGAGTGGTGAGTGTGGTGAGTGTGGTGAGTGGTGAGTGGTGAGTGTGGTGAGTGGTGAGTGTGGTGAGTGTGGTGAGTGGTGAGTGGTGAGTGTGGTGAGTGCGGTGAGTGGTGAGTGTGGTGAGTGTGGTGAGTGGTGAGTGGTGAGTGTGGTGAGTGGTGAGTGTGGTGAGTGTGGTGAGTGTGGTGTGTGGTGAGTGGTGAGTGTGGTGAGTGGTGAGTGTGGTGAGTGTGGTGTGTGGTGAGTGGTGAGTGTGGTGAGTGGTGAGTGGTGAGTGTGGTGAGTGGTGAGTGTGGTGAGTGGTGAGTGTGGTGAGTGGTGAGTTGTGGTGAGTGGTGAGTGGTGAGTGTGGTGAGTGTGGTAAGTGTGGTGGGTTGTGAGTGTGGTGAGTGGTGAGTGTGGTGAGTGGTGAGTGGTGAGTGTGGTGAGTGTGGTGAGTGGTGAGTGTGGTGAGTGGTGAGTGTGGTGAGTGGTGAGTGGTGAGTGTGGTGAGTGGTGAGTGTGGTGAGTGTGGTGAGTGTGGTGAGTGGTGAGTGTGGTGAGTGGTGAGTGTGGTGAGTGGTGAGTGGTGAGTGTGGTGAGTGGTGAGTGTGGTGAGTGTGGTGAGTGTGGTGAGTGGTGAGTGTGGTGAGTGGTGAGTGTGGTGAGTGTGGTGAGTGGTGAGTGTGGTGAGTGGTGAGTGTGGTGAGTGTGGTGAGTGGTGAGTGGTGAGTGTGGTGAGTGGTGAGTGTGGTGAGTGTGGTGTGTGGTGAGTGGTGAGTGTGGTGAGTGGTGAGTGGTGAGTGTGGTGAGTGGTGAGTGTGGTGAGTGTGGTGAGTGTGGTGAGTGGTGAGTGTGGTGAGTGGTGAGTGTGGTGAGTGGTGAGTGGTGAGTGTGGTGAGTGGTGAGTGTGGTGAGTGTGGTGAGTTTGGTGAGTGTGGTGAGTGGTGAGTGTGGTGAGTGGTGAGTGTGGTGAGTGGTGAGTGGTGAGTGTGGTGAGTGTGGTGAGTGTGGTGAGTGGTGAGTGTGGTGAGTGGTGAGTGTGGTGAGTGTGGGAGTGTGGTGAGTGGTGAGTGTGGTGAGTGGTGAGTGTGGTGAGTGTGGTGAGTGGTGAGTGTGGTGAGTGGTGAGTGTGGTGAGTGGTGAGTGGTGAGTGTGGTGAGTGCGGTGAGTGGTGAGTGTGGTGAGTGTGGTGAGTGGTGAGTGGTGAGTGTGGTGAGTGGTGAGTGTGGTGAGTGTGGTGAGTGTGGTGTGTGGTGAGTGGTGAGTGTGGTGAGTGGTGAGTGTGGTGAGTGTGGTGGGTTGTGAGTGTGGTGAGTGGTGATAGTGGTGAGTGGTGAGTGGTGAGTGTGGTGAGTGTGGTGAGTGGTGAGTGTGGTGAGTGGTGAGTGTGGTGAGTGGTGAGTGGTGAGTGTGGTGAGTGGTGAGTGTGGTGAGTGTGGTGAGTGTGGTGAGTGGTGAGTGTGGTGAGTGGTGAGTGTGGTGAGTGGTGAGTGGTGAGTGTGGTGAGTGGTGAGTGTGGTGAGTGTGGTGAGTGTGGTGAGTGGTGAGTGTGGTGAGTGGTGAGTGTGGTGAGTGTGGTGAGTGGTGAGTGTGGTGAGTGGTGAGTGTGGTGAGTGGTGAGTGGTGAGTGTGGTGAGTGCGGTGAGTGGTGAGTGTGGTGAGTGTGGTGAGTGGTGAGTGGTGAGTGTGGTGAGTGGTGAGTGTGGTGAGTGTGGTGAGTGTGGTGTGTGGTGAGTGGTGAGTGTGGTGAGTGGTGAGTGTGGTGAGTGTGGTGTGTGGTGAGTGGTGAGTGTGGTGAGTGTGGTGAGTGGTGAGTGTGGTGAGTGGTGAGTGTGGTGAGAGGTGAGTGTGGTGAGTGGTGAGTGGTGGAGTGTGGTGAGTGTGGTGAGTGTGGTGAGTGGTGAGTGTGGTGAGTGGTGAGTGGTGAGTGTGGTGAGTGTGGTGAGTGGTGAGTGTGGTGAGTGGTGAGTGTGGTGAGTGGTGAGTGGTGAGTGTGGTGAGTGGTGAGTGTGGTGAGTGTGGTGAGTGTGGTGAGTGGTGAGTGTGGTGAGTGGTGAGTGTGGTGAGTGGTGAGTGGTGAGTGTGGTGAGTGGTGAGTGTGGTGAGTGTGGTGAGTGTGGTGAGTGGTGAGTGTGGTGAGTGGTGAGTGTGGTGAGTGTGGTGAGTGGTGAGTGTGGTGAGTGGTGAGTGTGGTGAGTGGTGAGTGGTGAGTGTGGTGAGTGCGGTGAGTGGTGAGTGTGGTGATTGTGGTGAGTGGTGAGTGGTGAGTGTGGTGAGTGGTGAGTGTGGTGAGTGTGGTGAGTGGTGAGTGTGGTGAGTGGTGAGTGTGGTGAGTGGTGAGTGGTGAGTGTGGTGAGTGGTGAGTGTGGTGAGTGTGGTGTGTGGTGAGTGGTGAGTGTGGTGAGTGGTGAGTGGTGAGTGTGGTGAGTGGTGAGTGTGGTGAGTGTGGTGAGTGTGGTGAGTGTGGTGAGTGGTGAGTGTGGTGAGTGTGGTGTGTGGTGAGTGGTGAGTGTGGTGAGTGGTGAGTGGTGAGTGGTGAGTGTGGTGAGTGTGGTGAGTGTGGTGAGTGGTGAGTTGTGGTGAGTGGTGGAGTGGTGAGTGTGGTGAGTGTGGTAAGTGTGGTGGGTTGTGAGTGTGGTGAGTGGTGAGTGTGGTGAGTGGTGAGTGGTGAGTGTGGTGAGTGTGGTGAGTGGTGAGTGTGGTGAGTGGTGAGTGTGGTGAGTGGTGAGTGGTGAGTGTGGTGAGTGTGGTGAGTGTGGTGAGTGTGGTGAGTGGTGAGTGTGGTGAGTGTGGTGAGTGTGGTGAGTGGTGAGTGTGGTGAGTGTGGTGAGTGGTGAGTGGTGAGTGTGGTGGTTGTGAGAGTGGTGAGTGGTGAGTGGTGAGTGTGGTGAGTGTGGTGAGTGTGGTGAGTGGTGAGTGTGGTGAGTGTGGTGAGTGGTGAGTGTGGTGAGTGTGGTGAGTGTGGTGAGTGTGGTGAGTGTGGTGGGTTGTGAGTGTGGTGAGTAGTAAGTGGTGAGTGTGAGTGGTGAGTGTTGAATGTGGTGAGCGGTGAGTTTGGTGAGTGATGAGTGGTTAGTGTGGTGAGTGTGGTGAGTGGTGAGTGTGGTGAGTGGTGAGTGTGGTGAGTGGTGATAGTGGTGAGTGTGGTGAGTGTGGTGAGTGTGGTGAGTGGTGAGTGTGGTGGGTTGTGAGTGTGGTGAGTGGTGAGTGTGGTGAGTGGTGAGTGTGGTGAGTGTGGTGAGTTGTGAGTGTGGTGATGGTGGTGGGTTGTGAGAGTGTGGTGAGTGGTAAGTGGTGAGTGTGAGTGGTGAGTGTTGAATGTGGTGAGCGGTGAGTGTGGTGAGTGATGAGTGTTTAGTGTGGTGAGTGTGGTGAGTGGTGAGTGGTGAGTGTGGTGAGTGGTGAGTGTGGTGAGTGGTGAGTGTGGTGAGTGTGGTGAGTGTGTGGTGAGTGGTGAGTGTGGTGAGTGGTGAGTGTGGTGAGTGTGGTGAGTGTGGTGAGTGGTGAGTGTGGTGAGTGGTGAGTGTGGTGAGTGTGGTGAGTGGTGAGTGTGGTGGGTTGTGAGTGTGGTGAGTGTGGTGAGTGGTGAGTGTGGTGAGTGTGGTGAGTGGTGAGTGTGGTGAGTGTGGTGAGTGGTGAGTGGTGAGTGTGGTGAGTGGTGAGTGTGGTGAGTGGTGAGTGGTGAGTGTGGTGAGTGGTGAGTGTGGTGAGTGTGGTGAGTGGTGAGTGTGGTGAGTGGTGAGTGTGGTGAGTGGTGAGTGTGGTGAGTGTGGTGAGTGTGGTGAGTGGTGAGTGGTGAGTGTGGTGAGTGATGAGTGTGGTGAGTGTGGTGAGTGTGGTGAGTGGTGAGTATGGTGAGTGGTGAGTGTGGTGAGTGTGGTGAGTGGTGAGTGTGGTGAGTGTGGTGAGTGGTGAGTGTAGTGAGTGGTGAGTGTGGTGAGTGGTGAGTGTGGTGAGTGTGGTGAGTGTGGTGAGTGGTGAGTGGTGAGTGTGGTGAGTGTGGTGATGGTGGTGGGTTGTGAGTGTGGTGAGTGGTAAGTGGTGAGTGTGAGTGGTGAGTGTTGAATGTGGTGAGCGGTGAGTGTGGTGAGTGATGAGTGGTTAGTGTGGTGAGTGTGGTGAGTGGTGAGTGGTGAGTGGTGAGTGTGGTGAGTGGTGAGTGTGGTGAGTGGTGAGTGTGGTGAGTGGTGAGTGTGGTGAGTGGTGAGTGTGGTGAGTGGTGATTGTGGTGAGTGTGGTGAGTGGTGAGTATGGTGAGTGGTGAGTGTGGTGAGTGTGGTGAGTGGTGAGTGTGGTGAGTGGTGAGTGGTGAGTGTGGTGAGTGGTGAGTGTGGTGGGTTGTGAGAGTGGTGAGTGGTGAGTGTGGTGAGTGGTGAGTGTGGTGAGTGTGGTGAGTGTGGTGAGTGTGAGTGTGGTGAGTGGTGAGTGGTGAGTGTGGTGAGTGGTGAGTGTGGTGAGTGGTGAGTGTGGTGGGTTGTGAGTGTGGTGAGTGGTGAGTGTGGTGAGTGTGGTGAGTGGTGAGTGTGGTGAGTGGTGAGTGTGGTGAGTGTGGTGAGTGGTGAGTGTGGTGAGTGTGGTGAGTGGTGAGTATGGTGAGTGGTGAGTGTGGTGAGTGTGGTGAGTGTGGTGAGTGGTGGGTGAGTGTGGTGAGTGTGGTGAGTGTGGTGAGTGGCGAGTTTTGTGTGTGTGTGATGTCTACAGCACTTGCCCCTACAGCCTGTCCAAAGGCTACACGGGGGACCTTTGTCTGTGTGTGTGTGTGAGTCTAGAGCACTTGCCCCTACAGCCTGCTACAGGCTACACGGGGACTCTTTGTCTGTGTGTGAGTCTACAGCACTTGCCCCTACAGCCCGTCACAGGCTATACGGGGGACCCTTTGTCTGTGTGTGTTTGTGTGTGTCTGTGTGTGTCTGTGTGTGTGAGTCTAGAGCACTTGCCCCTACAGCCCGTCACAGGCTACACGGGGGACCTTTGTCTGTGTCTGTGTCTGTGTGTGTCTGTGTGTGTGTGTCTAAAGCACTTGCTCCTACAGCCTGTCACAAGCTACACGGGGGACCTTTGTCTGTGTGTGTCTGTGTGTGTCTGTGTGTGTCTGTGTGTGATTCTACAGCACTTGCCCCTACAGCCTGTCACAGGCTACACGGGGGACCTTTGTCTGTGTGTGTGTGTGTGTCTATGTGTGTATGTGTGTGTGTGTCTGTGTGTGAGTCTACAGCACTTGCCCCTACAGCCCGTCAAAGGCTACACGGGGGACCTTTGTCTGTGTGTGTGTCTGTGTGTGTCTATGTGTGTGTGTGTGTGTCTGTGTGTGTGTGTGAGTCTACAGCCCTTGCCCCTACAGCCCGTCACAGGCTACACGGGGGACCTTTGTCTGTGTCTGTGTGTGTGTCTATGTGTGTGTTTGTGTGTGTGTCTGTGTGTGTCTGTGTGTCTAGAGCACTTGCCCCTACAGTCCGTCACAGGCTACACGGGGGACCTTTGTCTGTGTGTGTCTGTGTGTGTCTGTGTGTGTCTGTGTGTCTAGAGCACTTGCCCCTACAGTCCGTCACAGGCTACACGGGGGACCTTTGTCTGTGTGTGTGTCTGTGTGTGTCTGTGTGTGTGTCTGTGTGTGTGTGTCTAGAGCACTTGCCCCTACAGCCCATCACAGGCTACACGGGGGACTTTTGTCTGTGTGTGTGTCTGCGTGTGTGAGTCCAGAGCAATTGCCCCAACAGCCTGTCACAGGCTACACGGGGAACCTTTGTCTGTGTGTGTGTGTCTGTGTGTTTGTGTGTGTGTCTGTGTGTGTCTGTGTGTCTGTGTGTGTGTGTGTGTCTGTGTGTGTGTGTGTCTACAGCCCTTGTCCCTACAGCCTGTCACAGGCTACACGGGGGACCTTTGTCTGTGTGTGTGTCTGTGTGTGTGTCTGTGTGTGTCTGTGTGTGAGTGTGTCTAGAGCACTTGCCCCTACAGCCCGTCACAGGCTACACGGGGGACCTTTGTCTGTGTGTGTGTCTGTGTGTGTCTGTGTGTGTCTGTGTGTGTGTGTCTAGAGCACTTGCCCCTACAGCCCGTCACAGGCTACACGGGGGAACTTTGTCTGTGTGTGTGTGTCTGTGTGTGTCTGTGTGTGTCTGTGTGTGAGTCTACAGCACTTGCCCCTACAGCCTGTCACAAGCTACACGGGGGACCTTTGTCTGTGTGTGTGTCTACAGCACTTGCCCCTACAGCCCGTCACAGGCTACACGGGGGACCTTTGTCTGTGTCTGTGTCTGTGTGTGTCTGTGTGTGTGTCTGTGTGTGTGTCTAGAGCACTTGCCCCTACAGCCCGTCACAGGCTACACGGGGGACCTTTGTCTGTGTCTGTGTGTCTCTTCAGGCCCCGTAACCACCCCAGGCCCGGCTCCATGCCGATCTTCGCCGGAGTCTCAAAACCACGACCTCCATCCCTCGACCGTGGTGAGCGTGGCTGGTGGTACAATCACCATCTGTCTCACTACCCAGTGTCTCACTAGCAGTGTCTCACTAGCAGTGTCTAACTAGCAGTGTCTCACTACCCAGTGTCTAACTAGCAGTGTCTCACTAGCAGTGTCACTACCAGTGTCTCACTAGCAGTGTCTAACCACCCAGTGTCTCACTACCCAGTGTCTCACTAGCAGTGTCTCACTAGCAGTGTCTAACTAGCAGTGTCTCACTACCCAGTGTCTAACTAGCAGTGTCTCACTAGCAGTGTCACTACCAGTGTCTCACTAGCAGTGTCTAACCACCCAGTGTCTCACTACCCAGTGTCTCACTAGCAGTGTCTAACCACCCAGTGTCTCACTACCCAGTGTCTCACTAGCAGTGTCTAACCACCCAGTGTCTCACTAGCAGTGTCTAACCACCCAGTGTCTCACTACCCAGTGTCTCACTACCCAGTGTCTCACCACCCAGTGTCTAACCACCCAGTGTCTCACTAGCAGTGTCTCACTACCCAGTGTCTCACTAGCAGTGTCTCAATACCCAGTGTCTCACTACCCAGTGTCTCACTACCCAGTGTCTCACTAACCAGTGTCTCACTACCCAGTGTCTCACTAGCAGTGTCTCACTAGCAGTGTCTCACTAGCAGTGTCTCACTAGCAGTGTCTCACTACCAGTGTCTCACTACCCAGTGTCTCACTACCCAGTGTCTCACTACCCAGTGTCTCACTAGCAGTGTCTCAATACCCAGTGTCTCACTACCCAGTGTCTCACTACCCAGTGTCTCACTAACCAGTGTCTCACTACCCAGTGTCTCACTAGCAGTGTCTCACTAGCAGTGTCTCACTAACCAGTGTCTCACTACCCAGTGTCTCACTACCCAGTGTCTCACTACCCAGTGTCTCACTAGCAGTGTCTCACTACCCAGTGTCTCACTAGCAGTGTCTCACTACCCAGTGTCTCACTAGCAGTGTCTCAATACCCAGTGTCTCACTAGCAGTGTCTCACCACCCAGTGTCTCACTACCCAGTGTCTCACTACCAGTGTCTCACCACCCAGTGTCTCACTAGCAGTGTCTCACTAGCAGTGTCTCACTAGCAGTGTCTAACCACGCAGTGTCTCACTACCCAGTGTCTCACTACCCAGTGTCTCACTAGCAGTGTCTCACTACCCAGTGTCTCACTACCCAGTGTCTCACTACCCAGTGTCTCACTAGCAGTGTCTAACCACCCAGTGTCTCACTAGCAGTGTCTCACTACCCAGTGTCTCACTACCCAGTGTCTCACTACCCAGTGTCTCACTAGCAGTGTCTCACTAGCAGTGTCTAACCACCAGTGTCTCACTACCCAGTGTCTCACTACCCAGTGTCTCACTACCCAGTGTCTCACTAGCAGTGCCTCACTACCCAGTGTCTCACTACCCAGTGTCTCACCACCAGTGTCTCACTACCCAGTGTCTCACTAGCAGTGTCTCACTACCCAGTGTCTCACTACCCAGTGTCTCACTACCCAGTGTCTCACTACCCAGTGTCTCACTAGCAGTGTCTCACTACCCAGTGTCTCACTACCCAGAGTCTCACTACCCAGTGTCTCACTACCCAGTGTCTCACTACCCAGTGTCTCACCACCCAGTGTCTCACTAACCAGTGTCTCACTACCCAGTGTCTCACCACCCAGTGTCTCACTAGCAGTGTCTCACCACCCAGTGTCTCACTACCCAGTGTCTCACTACCCAGTGTCTCACTACCCAGTGTCTCACTACCCAGTGTCTCACTAGCAGTGTCTCACTACCCAGTGTCTCACTAGCAGTGTCTGACTACCCAGTGTCTCACTACCCAGTGTCTCACTACCCAGTGTCTCACTAGCAGTGTCTCACTACCCAGTGTCTCACTACCCAGTGTCTCACTAGCAGTGTCTCACTAGCAGTGTCTCACTACCCAGTGTCTCACTACCAGTGTCTCACTACCCAGTGTCTCACTACCCAGTGTCTCACTAGCAGTGTCTCACTAGCAGTGTCTCACTACCCAGTGTCTCACTACCCAGTGTCTCACTACCCAGTGTCTCACTACCCAGTGTCTAACCACCCAGTGTCTCACTAGCAGTGTCTAACCACCCAGTGTCTCACTAGCAGTGTCTCACTAGCAGTGTCTCACTACCCAGTGTCTCACTACCTAGTGTCTCACTAGCAGTGTCTCACTACCAGTGTCTCACTACCCAGTGTCTCACCACCCAGTGTCTCACTACCCAGTGTCTCACTAGCAGTGTCTCACTACCCAGTGTCTCACTACCCAGTGTCTCACTAGCAGTGTCTCACTACCCAGTGTCTCACTACACAGTGTCTCACTAGCAGTGTCTCACCACCAAGTGTCTCACTACCCAGTGTCTCACTAGCAGTGTCTCACTAGCAGTATCTCACTACCCAGTGTCTCACTACCCAGTGTCTCACTACCCAGTGTCTCACTACCCAGAGTCTCACTACCCAGTGTCTCACTAGCAGTGTCTCACTACCCAGTGTCTCACTAGCAGTGTCTCACTACCCAGTGTCTCACTAGCAGTGTCTGACTACCCAGTGTCTCACTAGCAGTGTCTCACCAGCAGTGTCTCACTACCCAGTGTCTCACTACCCAGTGTCTCACCACCCAGTGTCTCACTAGCAGTGTCTCACTACCCAGTGTCTCACTAGCAGTGTCTCACTACCAGTGTCTCACTACCCAGTGTCTCACTACCCAGTGTCTCACTAGCAGTGTCTCACTACCCAGTGTCTAACTAGGAGTACCTCACTACCCAGTGTCTCACTACCCAGTGTCTCACTACCCAGTGTCTCACTACCCAGTGTCTCACTACCCAGTGTCTCACTACCCAGTGTCTCACCACCCAGTGTCTCACTACCCAGTGTCTCACTGGCAGTGTCTCACCACCCAGTGTCTCACTACCCAGTGTCTCACTACCCAGTGTCTCACTAGCAGTGTCTCACTACCCAGTGTCTTACTACCCAGTGTCTCACTACCCAGTGTCTCACTAGCAGTGTCTCACTAGCAGTGTCTCACTACCCAGTGTCTCACTACCCAGTGTCTCACTACCCAGTGTCTCACTAGCAGTGTCTCACTAGCAGTGTCTCACTAGCAGTGTCTCACTAGCAGTGTCTCACTAGCAGTGTCTCACTACCCAGTGTCTCACTAGCAGTGTCTCACTACCCAGTGTCTCACTAGCAGTGTCTCACTACCTAGTGTCTCACTACCCAGTGTCTCACTAGCAGTGTCTCACTATCAGTGTCTAACCACCCAGTGTCTAACTACCCAGTGTCTCACTAGCAGTGTCTCACTACCCAGTGTCTCACTACCAGTGTCTCACTATCAGTGTCTAACCACCCAGTGTCTCACTACCCAGTGTCTCACTACCCAGTGTCTCACTACCCAGTGTCTCACTAGCAGTGTCTCACTAGCAGTGTCTCACTACCCAGTGTCTCACTAGCAGTGTCTCACTACCCAGTGTCTAACTACCCAGTGTCTCACTACCCAGTGTCTCACTAGCAGTGTCTCACTACCCAGTGTCTCACTACCCAGTGTCTCACTACCCAGTGTCTCACTACCCAGTGTCTCACTAGCAGTGTCTCACCACCCAGTGTCTAACTACCCAGTGTCTCACTAGCAGTGTCTCACTAGCAGTGTCTCACTACCCAGTGTCTCACTAGCAGTGTCTCACTACCCAGTGTCTAACTACCCAGTGTCTCACTACCCAGTGTCTCACTAGCAGTGTCTCACTACCCAGTGTCTCACTACCCAGTGTCTCACTACCCAGTGTCTCACTACCCAGTGTCTCACTACCCAGTGTCTCACTAGCAGTGTCTCACTACCCAGTGTCTCACTACCCAGTGTCTCACTACCCAGTGTCTCACTAGCAGTGTCTCACCACCCAGTGTCTAACTACCCAGTGTCTCACTACCCAGTGTCTCACCACCCAGTGTCTCACTACCCAGTGTCTCACTAGCAGTGTCTCACTACCCAGTGTCTCACAACCCAGTGTCTCACTACCCAGTGTCTCACTACCCAGTGTCTCACCACCCAGTGTCTTACCACCCAGTGTCTTACTACACAGTGTCTCACTACCCAGTGTCTTACTACCCAGTGTCTTTCTACCCAGTGTCTCACTACCCAGTGTCTCACTACCCAGTGTCTAACCACCCAGTGTCTCACTAGCAGTGTATCACTACCCAGTGTCTCACCACCCAGTGTCTAACTAGCAGTGTCTCACTAGCAGTGTCACTATCAGTGTCTCACTACCCAGTGTCTCACTACCCAGTGTCTCACTACCAGTGTCTCACTACCCAGTGTCTCACTACCCAGTGTCTCACTACCAGTGTCTCACCACCCAGTGTCTCACTACCCAGTGTCTTACTACCCAGTGTCTCACTACCCAGTGTCTCACTACCCAGTGTCTTACTACCCAGTGTCTTACTACCCAGTGTCTCACTACCCAGTGTCTCACTACCCAGTGTCTAACCACCCAGTGTCTCACTAGCAGTGTATCACTACCCAGTGTCTCACCACCCAGTGTCTAACTAGCAGTGTCTCACTAGCAGTGTCACTATCAGTGTCTCACTACCCAGTGTCTCACTACCCAGTGTCTCACTACCAGTGTTTCACTACCCAGTGTCTCACTACCCAGTGTCTCACTAGCAGTGTCTCACTAGCAGTGTCTCACTACCCAGTGTCTCACTAGCAGTGTCTCACTACCCAGTGTCTCACTACCCAGTGTCTCACTACCCAGTGTCTCACCACCCAGTGTCTCACTACCCAGTGTCTCACTACCCAGTGTCTCACTACCCAGTGTCTCACTAGCAGTGTCTCACTACCCAGTGTCTCACTACCCAGTGTCTCACTACCCAGTGTCTCACTAGCAGTGTCTCACTACCCAGTGTCTCACTACCCAGTGTCTCACTACCCAGTGTCTCACTACCCACTGTCTCACTAGCAGTGTCTCACTACCCAGTGTCTCACCACCCAGTGTCTCACTACCCAGTGTCTCACTACCCAGTGTCTCACTACCCAGTGTCTCACTACCCAGTGTCTCACTACCCAGTGTCTCACTACCCAGTGTCTCACCACCCAGTGTCTCACTACCCAGTGTCTCACCACCAGTGTCTCACTACCCAGTGTCTCACTACCCAGTGTCTCACCACCCAGTGTCTCACCACCCAGTGTCTCACCACCCAGTGTCTCACTAGCAGTGTCTCACTACCCAGTGTCTCACTACCCAGTGTCTCACTACCCAGTGTCTCACCACCCAGTGTCTCACCACCCAGTGTCTCACTACCCAGTGTCTCACTAGCAGTGTCTCACTAGCAGTGTCTCACTACCCAGTGTCTCACCACCTAGTGTCTCACCACCCAGTGTCTCACCACCCAGTGTCTCACTACCCAGTGTCTCACTACCCAGTGTCTCACTACCCAGTGTCTCACTAGCAGTGTCTCACTACCCAGTGTCTCACTACCCAGTGTCTCACTACCCAGTGTCTCACCACCCAGTGTCTCACTACCCAGTGTCTCACTAGCAGTGTCTCACCACCCAGTGTCTCACTACCCAGTGTCTCACTACCCAGTGTCTCACTAGCAGTGTCTCACTACCCAGTGTCTTACTACCCAGTGTCTCACTACCCAGTGTCTCACTAGCAGTGTCTCACTAGCAGTGTCTCACTACCCAGTGTCTCACTACCCAGTGTCTCACTACCCAGTGTCTCACTAGCAGTGTCTCACTAGCAGTGTCTCACTACCCAGTGTCTCACTAGCAGTGTCTCACTAGCAGTGTCTCACTAGCAGTGTCTCACTACCCAGTGTCTCACTAGCAGTGTCTCACTACCCAGTGTCTCACTAGCAGTGTCTCACTACCTAGTGTCTCACTACCCAGTGTCTCACTAGCAGTGTCTCACTATCAGTGTCTAACCACCCAGTGTCTAACTACCCAGTGTCTCACTAGCAGTGTCTCACTACCCAGTGTCTCACTACCAGTGTCTCACTATCAGTGTCTAACCATCCAGTGTCTCACTACCCAGTGTCTCACTACCCAGTGTCTCACTACCCAGTGTCTCACTAGCAGTGTCTCACTAGCAGTGTCTCACTACCCAGTGTCTCACTAGCAGTGTCTCACTACCCAGTGTCTAACTACCCAGTGTCTCACTACCCAGTGTCTCACTAGCAGTGTCTCACTACCCAGTGTCTCACTACCCAGTGTCTCACTACCCAGTGTCTCACTAGCAGTGTCTCACTACCCAGTGTCTCCCTACCCAGTGTCTCACTACCCAGTGTCTCACTAGCAGTGTCTCACCACCCAGTGTCTAACTACCCAGTGTCTCACTAGCAGTGTCTCACTAGCAGTGTCTCACTACCCAGTGTCTCACTAGCAGTGTCTCACTACCCAGTGTCTAACTACCCAGTGTCTCACTACCCAGTGTCTCACTAGCAGTGTCTCACTACCCAGTGTCTCACTACCCAGTGTCTCACTACCCAGTGTCTCACTACCCAGTGTCTCACTAGCAGTGTCTCACTACCCAGTGTCTCCCTACCCAGTGTCTCACTACCCAGTGTCTCACTAGCAGTGTCTCACCACCCAGTGTCTAACTACCCAGTGTCTCACTACCCAGTGTCTCACCACCCAGTGTCTCACTACCCAGTGTCTCACTAGCAGTGTCTCACTACCCAGTGTCTCACAACCCAGTGTCTCACTACCCAGTGTCTCACTACCCAGTGTCTCACCACCCAGTGTCTTACCACCCAGTGTCTTACTACACAGTGTCTCACTACCCAGTGTCTTACTACCCAGTGTCTTTCTACCCAGTGTCTCACTACCCAGTGTCTCACTACCCAGTGTCTAACCACCCAGTGTCTCACTAGCAGTGTATCACTACCCAGTGTCTCACCACCCAGTGTCTAACTAGCAGTGTCTCACTAGCAGTGTCACTATCAGTGTCTCACTACCCAGTGTCTCACTACCCAGTGTCTCACTACCAGTGTCTCACTACCCAGTGTCTCACTACCCAGTGTCTCACTACCAGTGTCTCACCACCCAGTGTCTCACTACCCAGTGTCTTACTACCCAGTGTCTCACTACCCAGTGTCTCACTACCCAGTGTCTTACTACCCAGTGTCTTACTACCCAGTGTCTCACTACCCAGTGTCTCACTACCCAGTGTCTAACCACCCAGTGTCTCACTAGCAGTGTATCACTACCCAGTGTCTCACCACCCAGTGTCTAACTAGCAGTGTCTCACTAGCAGTGTCACTATCAGTGTCTCACTACCCAGTGTCTCACTACCCAGTGTCTCACTACCAGTGTTTCACTACCCAGTGTCTCACTACCCAGTGTCTCACTAGCAGTGTCTCACTAGCAGTGTCTCACTACCCAGTGTCTCACTAGCAGTGTCTCACTACCCAGTGTCTCACTACCCAGTGTCTCACTACCCAGTGTCTCACCACCCAGTGTCTCACTACCCAGTGTCTCACTACCCAGTGTCTCACTACCCAGTGTCTCACTAGCAGTGTCTCACTACCCAGTGTCTCACTACCCAGTGTCTCACTACCCAGTGTCTCACTAGCAGTGTCTCACTACCCAGTGTCTCACTACCCAGTGTCTCACTACCCAGTGTCTCACTACCCACTGTCTCACTAGCAGTGTCTCACTACCCAGTGTCTCACCACCCAGTGTCTCACTACCCAGTGTCTCACTACCCAGTGTCTCACTACCCAGTGTCTCACTAGCAGTGTCTCACTACCCAGTGTCTCACTACCCAGTGTCTCACTACCCAGTGTCTCACCACCCAGTGTCTCACTACCCAGTGTCTCACCACCAGTGTCTCACTACCCAGTGTCTCACTACCCAGTGTCTCACCACCCAGTGTCTCACCACCCAGTGTCTCACTAGCAGTGTCTCACTACCCAGTGTCTCACTACCCAGTGTCTCACTACCCAGTGTCTCACCACCCAGTGTCTCACCACCCAGTGTCTCACTACCCAGTGTCTCACTAGCAGTGTCTCACTAGCAGTGTCTCACTACCCAGTGTCTCACCACCTAGTGTCTCACCACCCAGTGTCTCACCACCCAGTGTCTCACTACCCAGTGTCTCACTACCCAGTGTCTCACTACCCAGTGTCTCACTACCCAGTGTCTCACTAGCAGTGTCTCACTACCCAGTGTCTCACTACCCAGTGTCTCACTACCCAGTGTCTCACTAGCAGTGTCTCACTACCCAGTGTCTCACTAGCAGTGTCTCACTAGCAGTGTCTCACTACCCAGTGTCTCACTACCCAGTGTCTCACTACCAGTGTCTCACTACCCAGTGTCTCACTACCCAGTGTCTCACTAGCAGTGTCTAACCACCCAATGTCTCACTAGCAGTGTCTCACTACCCAGTGCCTCACTACCCAGTGTCTCACTACCCAGTGTCTCACTACCCAGTGTCTCACTAGCAGTGTCCTACTAGCAGTGTCTCACTACCCAGTGTCTCACTACCCAGTGTCTCACTACCCAGTGTCTCACCACCCAGTGTCTCACTACCAGTGTCTCACCACCCAGTGTCTCACTACCCAGTGTCTCACTACAAGTGTCTCACTAGCAGTGTCTCACTACCCAGTGTCTCACCACCCAGTGTCTCACTACCAGTGTCTCACTACCCAGTGTCTCACCACCCAGTGTCTCACTACCCAGTGTCTCACTACCCAGTGTCTCACTAGCAGTGTCTCACCACCCAGTGTCTCACTACCCAGTGTCTCACTACCCAGTGTCTTACTAGCAGTGTCTCACTAGCAGTGTCTCACTAGCAGTGTCTCACTACCCAGTGTCTCACTAGCAGTGTCTCACTAGCAGTGTCTCACCACCCAGTGTCTCACTACCCAGTGTCTCACTACCCAGTGTCTCACTACCAGTGTCTCACTACCCAGTGTCTCACTAGCAGTGTCTCACTACCCAGTGTCTCACTACCCAGTGTCTCACTACCAGTGTCTCACTACCCAGTGTCTCACTACCCAGTGTCTCACTAGCAGTGTCTCACTACCCAGTGTCTCACTACCCAGTGTCTCACTACCAGTGTATAACTACCCAGTGTCTCACTAGCAGTGTCTCACTAGCAGTGTCTCACTAGCAGTGTCTCACTACCAGTGTCTCACTAGCAGTGTCTCACTACCCAGTGTCTCACTAGCAGTGTCTCACTACCCAGTGTCTCACTACCCAGTGTCTCACTACCCAGTGTCTGACTACCCAGTGTCTTACTACCCAGTGTCTCACTACCCAGTGTCTTACTACCCAGTGTCTCACTACCCAGTGTCTCACTACCCAGTGTCTTACTACCCAGTGTCTCACTACCCAGTGTCTCACTACCAGTGTCTCACTACCCAGTGTCTCACTACCCAGTGTCTCACTACCCAGTGTCTCACTAGCAGTGTCTCACTACCCAGTGTGTGACTACCCAGTGTCTCACTACCCAGTGTCTTACTACCCAGTGTCTCACTACCCAGTGTCTTACTACCCAGTGTCTCACTACCCAGTGTCTCACTACCCAGTGTCTCACCACCCAGTGTCTCACTACCCAGTGTCTCACCACCCAGTGTCTCACTAGCAGTGTCTCACTACCCAGTGTCTCACTAGCAGTGTCTCACTACCTAGTGTCTCACTACCCAGTGTCTCACTAGCAGTGTCTCACTATCAGTGTCTAACCACCCAGTGTCTAACTACCCAGTGTCTCACTAGCAGTGTCTCACTACCCAGTGTCTCACTACCAGTGTCTCACTATCAGTGTCTAACCACCCAGTGTCTCACTACCCAGTGTCTCACTACCCAGTGTCTCACTACCCAGTGTCTCACTAGCAGTGTCTCACTATCAGTGTCTAACCACCCAGTGTCTAACTACCCAGTGTCTCACTAGCAGTGTCTCACTACCCAGTGTCTCACTACCAGTGTCTCACTATCAGTGTCTAACCACCCAGTGTCTCACTACCCAGTGTCTCACTACCCAGTGTCTCACTACCCAGTGTCTCACTAGCAGTGTCTCACTAGCAGTGTCTCACTACCCAGTGTCTCACTAGCAGTGTCTCACTACCCAGTGTCTAACTACCCAGTGTCTCACTACCCAGTGTCTCACTAGCAGTGTCTCACTACCCAGTGTCTCACTACCCAGTGTCTCACTACCCAGTGTCTCACTACCCAGTGTCTCACTAGCAGTGTCTCACTACCCAGTGTCTCCCTACCCAGTGTCTCACTAGCAGTGTCTCACTACCCAGTGTCTCACTAGCAGTGTCTCACTAGCAGTGTCTCACTACCCAGTGTCTCACTAGCAGTGTCTCACTACCCAGTGTCTAACTACCCAGTGTCTCACTACCCAGTGTCTCACTAGCAGTGTCTCACTACCCAGTGTCTCACTACCCAGTGTCTCACTACCCAGTGTCTCACTACCCAGTGTCTCACTAGCAGTGTCTCACTACCCAGTGTCTCCCTACCCAGTGTCTCACTACCCAGTGTCTCACTAGCAGTGTCTCACCACCCAGTGTCTAACTACCCAGTATCTCACTACCCAGTGTCTCACCACCCAGTGTCTCACTACCCAGTGTCTCACTAGCAGTGTCTCACTACCCAGTGTCTCACAACCCAGTGTCTCACTACCCAGTGTCTCACTACCCAGTGTCTCACCACCCAGTGTCTTACCACCCAGTGTCTTACTACACAGTGTCTCACTACCCAGTGTCTTACTACCCAGTGTCTTTCTACCCAGTGTCTCACTACCCAGTGTCTCACTACCCAGTGTCTAACCACCCAGTGTCTCACTAGCAGTGTATCACTACCCAGTGTCTCACCACCCAGTGTCTAACTAGCAGTGTCTCACTAGCAGTGTCACTATCAGTGTCTCACTACCCAGTGTCTCACTACCCAGTGTCTCACTACCAGTGTCTCACTACCCAGTGTCTCACTACCCAGTGTCTCACTACCAGTGTCTCACCACCCAGTGTCTCACTACCCAGTGTCTCACTACCCAGTGTCTCACTACCCAGTGTCTTACTACCCAGTGTCTTACTACCCAGTGTCTCACTACCCAGTGTCTCACTACCCAGTGTCTAACCACCCAGTGTCTCACTAGCAGTGTATCACTACCCAGTGTCTCACCACCCAGTGTCTAACTAGCAGTGTCTCACTAGCAGTGTCACTATCAGTGTCTCACTACCCAGTGTCTCACTACCCAGTGTCTCACTACCCAGTGTCTCACTACCCAGTGTCTCACTAGCAGTGTCTCACTAGCAGTGTCTCACTACCCAGTGTCTCACTAGCAGTGTCTCACTACCCAGTGTCTCACTACCCAGTGTCTCATCACCAGTGTCTCACTACCCAGTGTCTCACTACCCAGTGTCTCACCACCCAGTGTCTCACTACCCAGTGTCTCACTGCCCAGTGTCTCACCACCCAGTGTCTCACTACCCAGTGTCTCACTACCCAGTGTCTCACCACCCAGTGTCTCACTACCCAGTGTCTCACTACCCAGTGTCTCACCACCCAGTGTCTCACTGCCCAGTGTCTCACCACCCAGTGTCTCACTACCCAGTGTCTCACTACCCAGTGTCTCACTAGCAGTGTCTCACTACCCAGTGTCTCACTACCCAGTGTCTCACTACCCAGTGTCTCACTAGCAGTGTCTCACTACCCAGTGTCTCACTACCCAGTGTCTCACTACCCACTGTCTCACTAGCAGTGTCTCACTACCCAGTGTCTCACCACCCAGTGTCTCACTACCCAGTGTCTCACCACCCAGTGTCTCACTACCCAGTGTCTCACTACCCAGTGTCTCACTACCCAGTGTCTCACTACCCAGTGTCTCACTAGCAGTGTCTCACTACCCAGTGTCTCACTACCCAGTGTCTCACCACCCAGTGTCTCACTACCCAGTGTCTCACTACCCAGTGTCTCACCACCCAGTGTCTCACCACCCAGTGTCTAACCACCCAGTGTCTCACTAGCAGTGTCTCACTACCCAGTGTCTCACTACCCAGTGTCTCACTACCCAGTGTCTCACCACCCAGTGTCTCACCACCCAGTGTCTCACTAGCAGTGTCTCACTAGCAGTGTCTCACTACCCAGTGTCTCACCACCCAGTGTCTCACCACCCAGTGTCTCACTACCCAGTGTCTCACTACCCAGTGTCTCACTACCCAGTGTCTCACTACCCAGTGTCTCACTAGCAGTGTCTCACTACCCAGTGTCTCACTACCCAGTGTCTCACTAGCAGTGTCTCACTACCCAGTGTCTCACTAGCAGTGTCTCACTAGCAGTGTCTCACTACCCAGTGTCTCACTACCCAGTGTCTCACTACCAGTGTCTCACTACCCAGTGTCTCACTACCCAGTGTCTCACTAGCAGTGTCTAACCACCCAGTGTCTCACTAGCAGTGTCTCACTACCCAGTGCCTCACTACCCAGTGTCTCACTACCCAGTGTCTCACTACCCAGTGTCTCACTAGCAGTGTCCTACTAGCAGTGTCTCACTACCCAGTGTCTCACTACCCAGTGTCTCACTACCCAGTGTCTCACCACCCAGTGTCTCACTACCAGTGTCTCACCACCCAGTGTCTCACTACCCAGTGTCTCACTACAAGTGTCTCACTAGCAGTGTCTCACTACCCAGTGTCTCACCAACCAGTGTCTCACTACCAGTGTCTCACTACCCAGTGTCTCACCACCCAGTGTCTCACTACCCAGTGTCTCACTACCCAGTGTCTCACTAGCAGTGTCTCACCACCCAGTGTCTCACTACCCAGTGTCTCACTACCCAGTGTCTCACTAGCAGTGTCTCACTAGCAGTGTCTCACTATCATTGTCTCACTACCCAGTGTCTCACTACCCAGTGTCTCACTACCCAGTGTCTCACTACCCGGTGTCTCACTACCCAGTGTCTCACTACCCAGTGTCTCACTACCCAGTGTCTCACTACCAGTGTCTCACCACCCAGTGTCTCACTACCCAGTGTCTCACTACCCAGTGTCTCACTACCCAGTGTCTCACTAGCAGTGTCTCACTACCCAGTGTCTCACTACCCAGTGTCTCACTACCCAGTGTCTCACTAGCAGTGTCTCACTACCCAGTGTCTCACTACCCAGAGTCTCACTACCCAGTGTCTCACTACCCAGTGTCTCACTACCCAGTGTCTCACCACCCAGTGTCTCACTACCCAGTGTCTCACTACCCAGTGTCTCACCACCCAGTGTCTCACTAGCAGTGTCTCACCACCCAGTGTCTCACTACCCAGTGTCTCACTACCCAGTGTCTCACTACCCAGTGTCTCACTAGCAGTGTCTCACTACCCAGTGTCTCACTAGCAGTGTCTGACTACCCAGTGTCTCACTACCCAGTGTCTCACTACCCAGTGTCTCACTAGCAGTGTCTCACTACCCAGTGTCTCACTACCCAGTGTCTCACTAGCAGTGTCTCACTAGCAGTGTCTCACTACCCAGTGTCTCACTACCAGTGTCTCACTACCCAGTGTCTCACTACCCAGTGTCTCACTAGCAGTGTCTCACTAGCAGTGTCTCACTACCCAGTGTCTCACTACCCAGTGTCTCACTACCCAGTGTCTCACTACCCAGTGTCTAACCACCCAGTGTCTCACTAGCAGTGTCTAACCACCCAGTGTCTCACTAGCAGTGTCTCACTAGCAGTGTCTCACTACCCAGTGTCTCACTACCTAGTGTCTCACTAGCAGTGTCTCACTACCAGTGTCTCACTACCCAGTGTCTCACCACCCAGTGTCTCACTACCCAGTGTCTCACTAGCAGTGTCTCACTACCCAGTGTCTCACTACCCAGTGTCTCACTAGCAGTGTCTCACTACCCAGTGTCTCACTACACAGTGTCTCACTAGCAGTGTCTCACCACCAAGTGTCTCACTAGCAGTGTCTCACTACCCAGTGTCTCACTACACAGTGTCTCACTAGCAGTGTCTCACCACCAAGTGTCTCACTACCCAGTGTCTCACTAGCAGTGTCTCACTAGCAGTATCTCACTACCCAGTGTCTCACTACCCAGTGTCTCACTACCCAGTGTCTCACTACCCAGAGTCTCACTACCCAGTGTCTCACTAGCAGTGTCTCACTACCCAGTGTCTCACTAGCAGTGTCTCACTACCCAGTGTCTCACTAGCAGTGTCTGACTACCCAGTGTCTCACCACCCAGTGTCTCACTACCCAGTGTCTCACTAGCAGTGTCTCACTACCCAGTGTCTCACTACCCAGTGTCTCACTACCCAGTGTCTCACTACCCAGTGTCTCACTACCCAGTGTCTCACTAGCAGTGTCTCACTAGCAGTGTCTCACTACGGAGTGTCTCACTACCCAGTGTCTCACTAGCAGTGTCTCACTAGCAGTGTCTCTCTACCCAGTGTCTCACCACCAGTGTCTCACTACCCAGTGTCTCACTACCCAGTGTCTCACTACCCAGTCTCTCACTAGCAGTGTCTCACCACCCAGTGTCTCACTACCCAGTGTCTCACTACACAGTGTCTCACTAGCAGTGTCTCACTACCCAGTGTCTCACTACCCAGTGTCTCACTACCCAGTGTCTCACTAGCAGTGTCTCACTACCCAGTGTCTCACTACCCAGTGTCTCACTACCCAGTGTCTCACTACCCAGTGTCTCACTACCCAGTGTCTAACCACCCAGTGTCTCACTAGCAGTGTCTAACCACCCAGTGTCTCACTAGCAGTGTCTCACTAGCAGTGTCTCACTACCCAGTGTCTCACTACCTAGTGTCTCACTAGCAGTGTCTCACTACCAGTGTCTCACTACCCAGTGTCTCACCACCCAGTGTCTCACTACCCAGTGTCTCACTAGCAGTGTCTCACTACCCAGTGTCTCACTACCCAGTGTCTCACTAGCAGTGTCTCACTACCCAGTGTCTCACTACACAGTGTCTCACTAGCAGTGTCTCACCACCAAGTGTCTCACTACCCAGTGTCTCACTAGCAGTGTCTCACTAGCAGTATCTCACTACCCAGTGTCTCACTACCCAGTGTCTCACTACCCAGTGTCTCACTACCCAGAGTCTCACTACCCAGTGTCTCACTAGCAGTGTCTCACTAC
>NW_027422624.1:25000-72500 GCF_048934315.1 Petromyzon marinus
AGCAGCAACAACAACAGCAACAGCAGCAGCAGCTGCATCAGCATCAGCAGCTGCATCAGCAGCAGCAGCAGCAGCAGCAGCACGAGGGGCTGTACCTGGGCTCCTCCAAGGTGCGTCACGCTCCGTACCAGCTGCCCGCGGGGGCCTCCGGCACCGTGCCGAGGGCCCTCGCTTTGGGCCCCTACGGCGGAGGAGGCGGTGGAGGCGCCGGAGGCGGTGGAGGCGGCGGAGGCAGTGGAGGCGGTGGAGGCGGAGGAGGCGGTGGAGGCGGTGGAGGCGGTGGAGGCGGAGGCGGTGGAGGCGGTCAGCAGCAGGCCTCAGCCTCGGCCTCGGCGGTCGGCGTTGGTCCCTCGGTACCGCCACCGCCGGACGCGGTCACCTACCCGGCCTGCTCGGCCTCGGCAGGGGCCTACGGCGTGGAGTACGGAGGGCCGCGGTGAACGCCTGCCTGTGCGCGTGTGTGTGTGTGACTGTGTGTGTGTGACTGTGTGTGTGTGTCTGTGTGTGTGTGTGACTGTGTGTGTGTGTGTCTGTGTGTGACTGTGTGTGTGTGTGTGACTGTGTGTGTGTGTGTGTCTGTGTGTGTGTCTGTGTGTGTGTCTGTGTGTGTGTGTGTGTGTCTGTGTGTGTGTGTGTCTGTGACTGTGTGTCTGTGTGTGTGTATGTGTGTGTGTGTGACTGTGTGTCTGTGTGTGTGTACCTGTGTGTGTCTGTGTGTGTGTGTCTGTGTGTGTGTGTCTGTGTGTGTCTGTCTGTGTGTGTGTGTGACTGTGTGTGTGTGTGTGTGTGTCTGTGTGTGACTGTGTGTGTGTGTGTGTGTATCTGTGTGTGTGTGTGTGACTGTGTGTGTGTGTGTGTATGTGTGTGTATCTGTGTGTGTGTGTGTGACTGTGTGTGACTGTGTGTGTGTGACTGTGTGTGTGTATGACTGTGTGTGTGTGTGTGACTGTGTGTGTGTGTGACTGTGTGTGTGTGTCTGTGTGTGTCTGTGTGTGTGTGTGTGTCTGTGTGTGTGACTGTGTGTGTGTGTCTGTGTGTGTCTGTGTGTGTGTGTGTGACTGTGTGTGTCTGTGTGTCTGTGTGTGTGTCTCTGTGTGTGACTGTGTGTGTGTGACTGTGTGTGACTGTGTGTGTGACTGTGTGTGTGGGTGACTGTGGGTGTGTGTGACTGTGTGTGTGTGTGTGTCTGTGTGTGTGTGTCTGTGTGTGTGTGTGTCTGTGACTGTGTGTCTGTGTGTGTGTATGTGTGTGTGGGTGACTGTGTGTCTGTGTGTGTGTACCTGTGTGTGTCTGTGTGTCTGTGAGTGTGTGTCTGTGTGTGTGTGTCTGTGTGTGACTGTGTGTGTGTGTGACTGTGTGTCTGTGTGTGTGTACCTGTGTGTGTCTGTGTGTGTGTGTGTCTGTGTGTGTGTGTGTCTGTGTGTGACTGTGTGTGTCTGTGTGTCTGTGTGTGTGTATCTGTGTGTCTGTGTGTCTGTGTGTGACTGTGTGTGTCTGTGTGTGTGTGTCTGTGTGTGTGTGTCTGTGTGTGTGTCTGTGTGTGTGTGTCTGTGCGTGTGTGTGTCTGTGTGTGTGTCTGTGTCTGTGTGTGTGTGTACCTGTGTGTGTGTCTGTGTGTGTGTCTGTGTGTCTGTGTGTGTGTGTGACTGTGTGTGTGACTGTGTGTGTGACTGTGTGTGTGTGTGTCTGTGTGTGTCTGTGTGTGTGTCTGTGTGACTGTGTGTGTGACTGTGTGTGTGTGTGTCTGTGTGTGTGTCTGTGTGTGTGTCTGTGTGTGTGTGTCTGTGTGTGTGGCTGTGTGTCTGTGTGTGTGTGTGTCTGTCTGTGTGTGTGTGTATGTGTGTATGTGTGTGTGTGTGTGTCTGTGTGTGTCCGTGTGTGTGTGCCTGTGTCTGTGTGTCTGTGTGTGTCTGTGTGTGTGTGTCTGTGTGTGTGTGTGTCTGTGTGTGTGTGCGTGTGTGTGTGTCCGTGTGTGTGTGTCCGTGTGTGTGTCTGTGTGTCTGTGTGTGTGTGTCTGTGCCTGTGTGTGTGTGTCTGTGCGTGTCTGTGTGTGTGTGCGTGTGTGTGTGTCTGTGCGTGTGTCCGTGTGTGCGTGTACGTGTATCCGTGTGTGTGCGTTTGGTGGGTTAGAGCCGTAGCGGCGGTCGTGGTGGTGGTGGTAGCGGCGGTGGTGGCGGTGGTGGTGGTGGTGGCGGTAGTGGCGGTGGTGGTGGCGGTGATGGTGGTGGTGGTGGTGTTGAGTGTGGAGCTGACCCGGTGCCGGACAGGTGGCGTGTGACAAGATCGGCCTCTGTGGAGGAGGAGCAGGAGGCTCGTGAAGGACATTCATGCCCGCCCCTGCCCACGATCATTCCCTGGGTTTGACCCGGCAGACTGGATTGTGTGAGGAGCTCACACAGATCCTTGAAAGATCTGGGCAAGGTCCCATCGGTGAGCTCCTCCGGCGGGCAAGGCTGCGATGGCTGGGTCATGTAGCCCGCATGCCCAGCCACCGCATGCCGAAACAGCTTTTGTTTGGCCGGATCGAGGGGGCTAAACGGGCGCGGCACGGGCTAGAGAAGAGATGGAGTGACGTGGTACAGGAGGACGTGGAGCTGAGTGGACTTGCCGATGACCGGTACCAGCGGTGTCAAGATCGGCCTCTGTGCAGGAGGAGGCTCGTGAAGGACGCTGCTGCTGCTACTGGAGCTCGTGCCAAGCTAGGTGCACCTCCAGGCTACTGGGGCTCGTGCCAGGCTAGGTGCACCGTGAGGCTACCGGGCAGCTGGAGGTAGTCGCCCTCCAGCAACAACAGCGGAAGGGCGGAGGAGCGACGCTTACAACAACGAGCGGAGCGCCGGGCGGATAAAGCACTGCAAGTTGGCACAGTAGGGGGCACAGCTGGTGCACCTAGCCTGGCACAGCAGCAGCAGCAGTCAACCCATGGCACCTGCTGGCTCTGTCCCGTGACCTCCGCCTGGTGCACCTAGCCTGGCACAGCAGTAGCAGTCAACCCTTGGCACCTGCCTATCAGCAGCGAGCCTTTTGACACTTCACGTGGTAGCGTCAAGGTGCACCTAGCCTGGCACGGGCGTCGTGCCGACGTCACTGCCACTTAGCGGCGATCTGCGGCTGTTGTTGTTGTTGCTGTTGTTGTTGTTGTTGCTGTTGTTGTTGTTGTTGCTGTTGTTGTTGGAAAGCGGAGGCCTCAGCGGTCAGCCGCTGATTCTACAAACCCCCAGCATCAACCCCATCGCCACCACCATCGTCACCACCATCGTCACCACTATCACCACCATCACCACTATCACCACCACCACAACCACCATCACCATCGTCACCACCATCATCACCACCACCATCGTCACCACCATCGTCACCACCATCGCCACCATCGCCACCACCATCGTTACCATCATCGCCACTATCACCACTATCACCACCACCACAACCACCATCACCACCACCACAACCACCACCATCATCACCACTATCACGATCATCACCACCATCACCACCACCACCATCAGCATCACCATCGCCACCACCATCGTTACCATCATCGCCACTATCACCACTATCACCACCACCACAACCACCATCACCACCACCACAACCACCACCATCATCACCACTATCACGATCATCACCACCATCACCACCATCACCATCGTCACCATTATCGCCACCATCACCACCACCATCGTCACCACTATCACCACCATCACCACTATCACCACCACCACAACCACCACCACGATCACCATCGTCACCACCATCACCGCCACCACCACCACTATCACCACCACCATCACCACCACCACCACTGCCACCTCCACCACCACCACTATCACCAACACCGCCACCACTATCACCATCATCACCACTATCACCATCATCACCACTATCACCATCATCACCACTATCACCACTATCACCATCATCACCACTATCACCATCACCACCACCACCGCCACCACCACAACCATCACCACTACCACAACCACCACCACCACCATCACCACCGTCACCACCACCACCATCACCACCATCACCGCCACCACCCCCACAACCACCACCACCATCACCACCGCCACCACCACCACCACCACAACCACCACCATCACCGCCACCACCATCACCACCTCCAACACCCCCACAACCACCACCACCACCATCACCACCACCATCACCATCGCCACCTCCACCACCCCCACAACCACCACCACCACCATCACCACCACCACCACCATCACCACCACCACCATCACCACCATCACCGCCACCACCATCACCACCTCTGACCAATCGGTAACCCAGCACATCCCTAACCCCACCTGGTACTGATTGATTAGTCATGGGGGTAGACCTGATACTGATTGATTAGTCATGGGGGTAGACCTGCTACTGATTGATTAGTCATGGGGGTAGACCTGATACTGATTGATTAGTCATGGGGGTAGACCTGGTACTGATTGATTAGTCATGGAGGTAGACCTGATACTGATTGATTAGCCATAGGGGTAGATCTGATACTGATTGATTAGTCATGGGGGTAGACCTGATACTGATTGATTAGTCATGGGGGTAGACCTGATACTGATTGATTAGTCATGGGGATAGGCCTGGTACTGATGGGATGAAGGTTCTGTATCAGATGGGATGGAGGTTCTGTATCAGATGGGATGAAGGTTCTGTATCAGATGGGATCAAGGTTCTCTATCAGATGGGATGGAGGTTCTGTATCAGATGGGATGAAGCTTCTGTTTCAGATGGGATGGAAGGTTATCTATCTGATGGGATGAAGGTTCTGTATCAGATGGGATGGAAGGTTCTGAATCTGATGGGATGAAGGTTCTGTATCAGATGGGATGGAAGGTTCTGAATCAGATGGGATGGAAGGTTATCTATCAGATGGGATGGAGGTTCTGTATCAGATGGGATGGAAGGTTCTGAATCAGATGGGATGGAAGGTTATCTATCAGATGGGATGACGGTTCTGTATCAGATGGGATGGAAGGTTATCTATCAGATGGGATAGAAGGTTATCTATCAGATGGGATGGAGGTTCTCTATCAGATGGGATGGAAGGTTCTCTATCCGATGGGATGGAGGTTCTGTATCAGATGGGATGGAAGGTTATCTATCAGATGGGATGGAAGGTTATCTATCAGATGGGATGGAAGGTTATCTATCAGATGGGATGGAGGTTCTGATGAATCTGATGGGATGGAGGTTCTCTATCTGATGGGATGGAGGTTCTCTATCCGATGGGATGGAGGTTCTCTATCCGATGGGATGGAGGTTCTCTATCTGATGGGATGGAGGTTCTGTATCAGATGGGATGGAAGGTTATCTATCAGATGGGATGGAAGGTTATCTATCAGATGGGATGGAAGGTTATCTATCAGATGGGATGGAAGGTTATCTATCAGATGGGATGGAAGGTTATCTATCAGATCGGATGGAAGGTTATCTATCAGATCGGATGGAAGGTTATCTATCCGATGGGATGGAAGGTTATCTATCAGATGGGATGGAAGGTTATCTATCAGATGGGATGGAAGGTTCTCTATCAGATGGGATGGAAGGTTATCTATCAGATCGGATGGAAGGTTATCTATCAGATCGGATGGAAGGTTATCTATCCGATGGGATGGAGGTTCTCTATCAGATGAGATGGAAGGTTATCTATCAGATCGGATGGAAGGTTATCTATCAGATCGGATGGAAGGTTATCTATCAGATGGGATGGAAGGTTATCTATCAGATGGGATGGAAGGTTATCTATCAGATCGGATGGAAGGTTATCTATCCGATGGGATGGAAGGTTATCTATCCGATGGGATGAAGGTTATCTATCAGATGGGATGGAAGGTTATCTATCCGATGGGATGGAAGGTTATCTATCAGATGGGATGGAAGGTTATCTATCAGATGGGATAGAAGGTTATCTATCAGATGGGATGGAAGGTTATCTATCAGATGGGATGGAAGGTTATCTATCCGATGGGATGGAAGGTTATCTATCAGATGGGATGGAAGGTTATCTATCAGATGGGATAGAAGGTTATCTATCAGATGGGATGGAAGGTTCTCTATCAGATGGGATGGAAGGTTATCTATCAGATGGGATGGAAGGTTATCTATCAGATCGGATGGAAGGTTATCTATCAGATGGGATGGAAGGTTCTCTATCCGATGGGATGGAAGGTTATCTATCAGATGGGATGGAAGGTTATCTATCCGATGGGATGGAAGGTTATCTATCAGATGGGATGGAAGGTTATCTATCAGATGGGATGGAAGGTTATCTATCCGATGGGATGGAAGGTTATCTATCCGATGGGATGGAAGGTTCTCTATCCGATGGGATGGAAGGTTATCTATCAGATGGGATGGAAGGTTATCTATCAGATGGGATGGAAGGTTATCTATCAGATGGGATGGAGGTTCTGTATCAGATGGGATGGAGGTTCTCTATCAGATGGGATGGAGGTTCTCTATCAGATGGGATGGAAGGTTATCTATCAGATCGGATGGAAGGTTATCTATCAGATGGGATGGAAGGTTATCTATCAGATGGGATGGAGGTTCTGTATCAGATGGGATGGAAGGTTATCTATCAGATGGGATGGAAGGTTATCTATCAGATGGGATGGAAGGTTATCTATCAGATGGGATGGAAGGTTATCTATCCGATGGGATGGAAGGTTATCTATCAGATGGGATGGAAGGTTATCTGTCCGATGGGATGGAAGGTTATCTATCAGATGGGATGGGAGGTTATCTATCAGATGGGATGGAAGGTTATCTATCTGATGGGATGGAGGTTCTCTATCCGATCGGATGGAAGGTTATCTATCAGATCGGATGGAAGGTTATCTATCCGATGGGATGGAGGTTATCTATCCGATCGGATGGAAGGTTATCTATCTGATGGGATGGAGGTTCTCTATCTGATGGGATGGAGGTTCTCTATCCGATGGGATGGAAGGTTATCTATCCGATGGGATGGAAGGTTATCTATCAGATGGGATGGGAGGTTATCTATCAGATGGGATGGAAGGTTATCTATCAGATGGGATGGAAGGTTATCTATCAGATGGGATGGAAGGTTCTCTATCTGATGGGATGGAAGGTTATCTATCCGATGGGATGGAAGGTTATCTATCTGATGGGATGGAGGTTCTCTGTACCAAATGAATTGGGGGGTTCGACTCTGCCATGAGGGTTTTGCAAACCGATGGGATTTGGTTTCTCTACCAAACAAGGGTCAAGTATCGAACTCACGAGGGGAGGGATGGGAGGGAGGGATGGGGAGAAGGGAGGGAGGGAGGGGAGGGGAGGGAGGGAGGGGAGGGGAGGGAGGGAGGGAGGGGTGAGGGGGATGGGTGAGGGGGAGGGGTAAGGGGGAGGGGTCAGGGGGAGGGGTCAGGGGGAGGGGTCAGGGGGAGGGGCGGTGGGAGATTTTTCTCAAGGGCTCCCGCTTTTCCTCCCTACACGTGGGCCGTCCGCGGCTCCGCCCCCTCATCGGATGACGAGCAAGGTAGGGGGCGGGGCCACGGGTGACGTCGACGGCGCATCGCCCCGCCCCCTCACGAAACACACTCAGCTCAGCGAGCACCCGGGCAGAGAGAGGGAGAGAGGGGGCACGCTCGATGCTGATTTCGTCCTCGTGTTTTAGGGTTTGTTTGTTTGTTTGGTTGGTTGTTGTTGTTGTTGTCGTTGTTGTTGCATTTCCGCCGCGCTTTGGCTCCGCATGGTGGTGCGAAAGAAGTTCAACTTGTGTACATACTACACTACATTATACACTACATTATACACTACATTATACACTACATTATACACTACATTATACACTATACACTACACTACATACTACACTACATTATACACTACATTATACACTACACTACATTATACACTACATTATACACTACATTATACACTATACACTACATACTACACTACATTATCCACTACATTATACACTACACTACATTATACACTACATTATACACTACATTATACACTACATTATACGCTACATTATACACTATACACTACATTATACACTACATTATACACTGCATTATACACTACGTTATACACTATACACTACATTATACACTACATTATACACTACACTACATTATACACTACATTATACCCTATACACTACACTACATTATACACTACATTATACACTTCATTATATACTACATTATACACTACATTATACACTATACACTACATTATACACTACATTATACACTACATTATACACTACATTATACACTACATTATACATTATACACTACATTATACACTACATTATACACTATACACTACACTACATTATACACTACATTATACACTACATTACACACTACGTTATATACTACATAATACACTACATTATACACTACATTATACACTATACACTAGACTACATTATACACTACACTATACACTACATTATACACTACATTATACACTACATTATACACTACGTTATATACTACATTATACACTACATTATACACTACATTATACACTATACACTAGACTACATTATACACTACACTATACACTACACTACATTATACACTACATTATACACTACATTATACACTACATTATGCACTACATTTTACACTACATTATACACTACATTATACACTACGTTATATATTACATAATACACTACATTATACACTACATTATACACTACACTACATTATACACTACATTATACACTATACACTACACTACATTATACACTACATTATACACTGCATTATACACTACGTTAAACACTACATTATACACAACATTATACACTACATTATACACTACGTTATATACTACATTATACACTACATTATACACTACATTATACACTACGTTATATACTACATTAAACACTACATTATACACTACATTATACACTACGTTGTATACTACATTATACACTACATTATACACTACATTATACACTACGTTATACCCTACGTTATATACTACATTATACACTACATTATACACTACATTATACACTACATTATACACTACACTACATTATACACTATATTATACACTATACACTACACTACATTATACACTACATTATACACTACATTATACACTACACTATACACTACATACTACACTACGTTATATACTACATTATACACTACATTATACACTACACTACATACTACACTATACACTACACTATACACTACACTATACACTACACTACACATTACACTATACACTACACTATACACTATGCTACACTATACACTACACTATACACTACACTACACTAGACACTACACTATACACTACACTATACACTACACTATATACTACACTACTATACACTACACACTGCACTATACACTACACTATACACTACACTACACACTACACTATACACTACACACTACATTATACACTACACTACACTATACACTACACTGTATACTACACTATACACTACACTACACTATACACTACACTATATACTATACACTACACTATACACTACACTATACACTACACTATACACTACACTACACTATACACTACACTATATACTACACTATACACTACACTATACATTATACACTACACTATATACTACACTATACACCACACGACTATATTGAAAACTAAATTCTTTAGAACTGCCCGTTGTTGTTGTTGTTGTTGTCGTGGTTACTGACTGTTGACCTTCCCCAGCACCTCTGATTAGCACGGATGGCTACGTACGGTGCAAAAGAAGTTCAAATTATGTACATACTACACTACACTATATACTACACTATACTATACACTACACACTACACTATACTATACACTACTACACTATACACTACACTATACACTACACTACACTTTACACTACACTATACTATACACTACACACTACACTACACTATACGCTACACACTACACTACTACACTATACACAACACTATATACTAAACTATATACTACACTATACACTACACTATATACTACACTATACACTACACTATACACTACACTATATACTACACTACACACTACACTACACTATACACTACTACACTATACACTACACTATACACTACAATATACACTACACTATATACTACACTATACACTACACTATATACTACACTACACAGTACACTATACAATACACTATACACTACTATACACTACTACACTATACACTATACACTACACTATACACTTTACTATACACTACACTATACACTATACTACTGTAAACTACACGATACACTACACTATACACTACGCTATACACTACACTACTGTATACACTACACTAAACTATACACTACACTATACACACTATACACTACACTATACACTACACTACACACTACACTATACACTACACTATACACTACACCATACACTGCACTATACACTGCACTATACACTACACTATTTACTACACTATACACTACACTATACACTATACACTACACTATACACTACTATATACTACACTATACACTACACTATACACTACACTATACACTACACTATACACTACACACTACACACTACACTACACTATACACTACACTATATACTATACTACACACTATATACTACACTACACTATACACTACACTACACACTACACTACACTACTATACACTATACTATACACTACACTACACACTACACTACTATTCACTACACTATACACTACACTATACACCACACTACGCTATACACAACACACTACACTACACACTACACTACACACTACACTTTACACTACACTATACACTACTACACTATACACTACACTACACTATACACTACACTACTATTCACTACACTATACACTACAATATACACCACACTACACTATGCACAACACACTACACTACACTACACACTACACTTTACACTACACTATACACTACTACACTATACTATACACTACACTATACACTACACTACTCACTATGTACTGCTACACTATACACTACACTACAATACACTACACTATACACTACACTACTATACACTACACTATACACTACTACACTATACACTACACTATATACTACACTATACACTATACAATACACTATACACTACACTACTACACACTACACTATACACTATACTACTATACACTACACTATACACTACACTATACACTACACTACTACACACTACACTATGCACTACTACACTACACACTACTACACTATACACTACACTATACACTACACTACACACTACACTATACACTACTATACACTACACTATACACTACTACACTACACACTACACTACTACACTACATTATACACTACACTACTACACTATACATTATACACTACTACACTACACACTACTACACTACACTATACACTACACTACTATACACTATACACTACACTATACACTACACTATACACTGCACTATGCACTACACACTACACTACACACTACACTATTACACTATACACTACACTATACACTACTACACTATACACTACACTATACACTACACACTACACTACACTATACACTACTACACTACACACTACTACACTATACACTACACTATAAACTACACAACACACTACACTATACACTACACTACTATACACTATACACTACACTATACACTACATTATACACTACACTATACACTACTACACACTACACTACACACTACACTACTACACTACACTATACACTACACTATACACTGAAACACTACACACTATACACTACACTATACACTACACTATACACTACACACTACACTACTACACTACACTACACTACTACACTATACACTACACTATACACTACACTCCACTATACACTACACTATACACTACTACACACTACACTACACACTGCACTATACACTACTATACACTACACTATACACTACTACACTACACACTACACTACTACACTACATTATACACTACACTACTACACTATACATTATACACTACTACACTACACACTACTACACTACACTATACACTACCACACTACACTATACACTACACACTACTACACACTACACACTACTATACACTACTACACTACACACTACACTACTACACTATACACTACTACACTACTATACACTACTACACTACACACTACACTACTACACTACACTATACACTACTACACTACACACTACACTACTACACTACACTATACACTACTACACTACACACTACACTACACTATACACTACTACACTACACTATACAATACACTATACACTACACACTACACTATACACTACACTATACACACTACACTACTACACTACACTATACACTACTACACTAGTCATCATCTTCCAGTCTTCCACTTAACGTATATTTTTTTGGTTATTTTTTTAAAAATCAAACAACCACGAGACTCCCTCCTCCACACCAGCCACACGGAGTTTATTTTTAAGTTTCCATGCACGGAGCGATATCGTCGCTGTGAACGACGTTCATCTCGCTTGTGATTGTTCACCTATCGTTTGTTTATTATTTGACGATGTTGATGATGATGATGATGTTGACGATGTTGACGATGTTGATGATGATGTTGTTGATGATGTTTTGATGGCGTTCGCATTCTGTTTGTGTCTGTGTGTGTGTGTGTGGAGGGTGGGGTTATGGTGAGGGTGGTGGGACTGTCACAGGAGTGGATGTTGATTTAAATCTTATCGTGATTGCAGTGATTAATATCGTTGGTTCTTTCGGCAAAGTCACGTTGAAGGGAAAACAATGAAATAATAAAAATATATATAAAACGATAAGCGATACAATAATGAAATATATATAAAACTATGAAAGGTTTTATATATTTTTTTATTATTTTAGTGTTTTCCCTTCAACGTGACTTTACCGAAAGAACCAAGAATAGGAGTGGATTTGGTGAGGGTAATTACCATAACCCTTCTTTACAAAAGTTGTTTTACTTAGTGAGTTTGTGAGTGTGTGAGTGAGTGGGTGTGTGAGTGGGTGAGTGTGTGAGTGAGTGTGTGAGTGAGTGATTGTGTGTGAGTGTGTGTGTGAGTGAGTGTGTGAGTGGGTGAGTGAGTGTGTGAGTGTGTGTGTGAGTGAGTGTGTGAGTAAGTGGGTGAGGGAGTGTGTGAGTGTGTGATTGTGTGAGTGAGTGTGCGAGTGAGTGGGTGGGTGAGTGAGTGGGTGAGTGAGTGAGTGGGTGAGTGAGTGTGTGAGTGTGTGATTGTGTGAGTGAGTGTGTGAGTAAGTAGGTGAGTGAGTGTGTGTGAGTGTGTGAGTGGGTGAGTGAGTGTGTGAGTGAGTGTGTTTGTGAGTGTGTGTGAGTGTGTGAGTGAGTGTGTGAGTGAGTGTGTGAGTGAGTGTGTGAGTGAGTGTGTGAGTGAGTGAGTGTGTGTGAGTGAGTGGGTGAGTGTGTGAGTGAGTGTGTGAGTGTGTGAGTGAGTGAGTGTGTGAGTGTGTGTGAGTGAGTGGGTGAGTGTGTGAGTGTGTGAGTGAGTGTGTGATTGCGTGAGTGAGTGTGTAAGTGTGTGATTGAGTGAGTGTGTGATTGTGTGAGTGAGTGAGTGTGCGAGTGTGTGTATGTGAGTGATTGTGTGAGTGTGTGAGTGAGTGTGTGTGTGAGTGAGTGTGTGAGTGAGTGTGTGAGTTAGTGTGTGAGTGAGTGATTGTGTGCGTGTGTGAGTGAGTAGGTGAGTGAGTGAGCGCGTGAGTGTGTGATTGTGTGAGTGAGTGAGTGTGTGAGTGTGTGAGTGAGTGTGTGTGTGTGAGTGTGTGAGTGAGTGTGTGTGTGAGTGTGTGAGTGAGTGTGTGTGTGTGAGTGAGTGTGTGAGTGTGCGATTGTGCGAGCGTGTGTATGTGAGTGATTGTGAGTGAGTGTGTGAGTGTGTGAGTGAGTAAGCGTGAGTGAGTGTGTGATCGTGTGAGTGAGTGTTTGAGTGAGTGTGTGAGTGAGTGAGTGTGTGAGTGAGTGGGTGAGTGAGTGTGTGAGTGAGTGAGTGTGTGAGTGAGTGTGAGTGAGTGTGTGAGTGTGTGAGTGAGTGTGTGTGTGAGTGAGTGTCTGAGTGTGTGAGTGTGTGTGTGAGTGGGTGAGTGAGTGAGTGTGTGAGTGAGTGAGTGTGTGAGTGAGTGTCTGAGTGTGTGTGTGTGAGTGGGTGAGTGTGTGAGTGAGTGTGTGAGTGTGTGAGTGAGTGAGTGTGTGAGTGTGTGTGAGTGAGTGGGTGATTGCGTGAGTGAGTGTGTAAGTGTGTGATTGAGTGAGTGTGTGATTGTGTGAGTGAGTGAGTGTGCGAGTGTGTGTATGTGAGTGATTGTGTGAGTGTGTGAGTGAGTGTGTGTGTGAGTGAGTGTGTGTGTGTGAGTGAGTGTGTGAGTGAGTGATTGTGTGCGTGTGTGAGTGAGTAGGTGAGTGAGTGAGTGCGTGAGTGTGTGATTGTGTGAGTGAGTGAGTGTGTGAGTGTGTGAGTGAGTGTGTGTGTGTGAGTGAGTGTGTGTGAGTGAGTGTGTGAGTGTGCGATTGTGCGAGCGTGTGTATGTGAGTGATTGTGAGTGAGTGTGTGAGTGTGTGAGTGAGTGGGTGAGTGAGTGTGTGAGTGAGTGAGTGTGTGAGTGAGTGGGTGAGTGAGTGTGTGAGTGAGTGAGTGTGTGAGTGAGTGTGAGTGAGTGTGTGAGTGTGTGAGTGAGTGTGTGTGTGAGTGAGTGTCTGAGTGTGTGAGTGTGTGTGTGAGTGGGTGAGTGAGTGAGTGTGTGAGTGAGTGAGTGTGTGAGTGAGTGTCTGAGTGTGTGAGTGTGTGTGTGTGTGAGTGGGTGAGTGAGTGAGTGTGTGAGTGAGTGAGTGTGTGAATTAGTGTGTGAATTAGTGTGTGAGTGAGTGTGTGAGTGAGTGAGTGTGTGAGTGAGTGTGTGGGTGAGTGTGTGAGTGAGTGTGTGTGTGAGTGAGCGTGTGAGTGAGTGAGTGTGTGTGAGTGAGTGTGTGAGTGAGTGAGTGTGTGAGTGAGTGTGTGTGAGTGAGTCTGCGAGTGTGTGTATGTGAGTGATTGTGTGAGTGAGTGAGTGTGTGAGTGAGTGAGTGTGTGAGTGTACCATATGGGGGAATCTCCATATGGTACAGATATAATGGGAGGCTAATCGATGCCCGGGTGCGGTCAAGGGATGGCTCCCTATTGCTCAACCAAGTTATGTATGCTGATGATTTGGTAATAGCTGCTCAGTCAGAGGAGGAGTTGGAGACGCTGCTGCTGAGACTGGAGCGTGCCACTAAGAGGTGGGGCCTTACCATCAGCCCCACCAAAACTAAGCACCTGCCTGGGTATTTTTTACCATCGGACACTCCACCCCCACAACTCCCAATCGGTGATGGGGCAGTTGTGGAGAGAGTGGAGACTTTCCCATACCTGGGCAGTGTGCTTATGACTGGCTCCAGTTTAACAGCAGAGGTCTCACTCGAATCTGTCGAGCGGCAATATCTTTTCATCGGTTGCGTAACGCTGTGTGGAAGCTACCTGGTCTGTCGCTCCGCACTAAGCTTCAGGTCTTCTTGGCCACGGTCTTTCCCTCCCTTCTCTACGCTTGCGAAACGTGGACCCCCCTAATGGAACATCTTCGCCGGTTAGAAACATTTAGGCTGGCCTGCCTACGATCCATCCTGGGTTTAACCAGACTGGATTGTGTGAGGAGCTCACAAATCCTTGAAAGATCTGGGCAGGGTCCCATCGGTGAGCTCCTCCGGCAGGCAAGGCTGCGATCGCTGGGTCATGTAGCCCACATGCCCAGCCACCGCATGCCGAAACAGCTTTTGTTTGGCCGGATCGAGGGGGCTAAGCGGGCGCGGCACGGGCTAGAGAAGAGATGGAGTGATGTGGTACAGGAGGACGTGGAGCTGAGTGGACTTGCCGATGACTGGTACCAGCGGTGTCAAGATCGGCCTCTGTGGAGGAGGCTCGTGAAGGATGCTACTGGGCAGTTGGAGGCAGTCGCCCTCCATCAACAACGGAGGGCGGAGGAGCGACGCTCAGAACAACGAGCGGAGCGCCGGGTGGCTAAAGCACAGCAGGTTGGCACAGTAGGGGGCACAGGTGGTGCATCAGCCAGTCATCTCAGTCATCTCAGTCAGTCTGCCCCGTGACCTCCTGCCAGCGGGCGTTCCACACTTCACGTGACCTCAAGGTGCACGTGGCCTGGCACAAGCGTCGTGGTGATGTCACCGCCACATAGTGGCGAATGGCGGTTGTTGTTGTTGTGTGTGTGTCTGTGTGTGTGTGTGTCTGTGTGTGTGTGTGTCTATGTGTGTGTGAGTCTGGATGGGTGCGAGGGGCTGGTAACCCCTCCACCTTCAAAAATGTACCACAAAACCACGAATTAAATATCTAATTAATAAGCTTGTGCCGGAGGCCCCGCGGGGCCAGGCGTCTAAGACGTCTCCTGGCCAAACCCCAATTGGCGGAGCCAGGAGATTGAATCTCTACCCTCGGGGCTCCTCCAGAAACAACGAAAAGCCACTCCGTGTGGCCACGTGGAATGTTCGAACGCTCACTGCGGAGGAGAGGCTGCCACTCCTCTGTCGGGAGCTGGACCGGTACCGCCTGGATCTCTGCGGCATTCAGGAGGTCCGGTGGACCGGCTCTGGCTCCTGCCACCATGAGGGGTGGACAGTCCTCTACTCGGGGCAGCAGACTGCCAAACAACAGGGAGTGGCTCTTCTTCTGAACAAAAGAATGAAGGGGGCGTGGGAGCGTGGCGGTGAGATGTGGGAAGCTGTAAGCCCCAGGCTACTTTGGGCTCGCCGTCAGTTCAACCTGAGGCGAGGAGTGGTGGTCGTGGTTACTTATGCCTCCACTGAAGATGAACATCCGTGGAGGGATGCAGGCAAAGCCGATGAGTCAGATGCCTTCTATGACCTCCTGTCACAGGTGCTGGCTAAAGTGGCCCCTCGGGATAGAGGCATCTTGTTGGGTGACTTCAATGCCCGAGTTGGTCATGATACTGGCACCTGGTCTGGAGTGATTGGAGGGCATGGGCCAGATCAGCTCAATAACAACGGTAGGAGTCCACTAGAAATTTTTGTGCAGCCCATGGGCTTGTAATTACCAACACGCTGTTCCGGCATCGGCGCATCCACACAACATCATGGATGCATGCCGGGTCCAAGCAAGAACATCTGCCTGACTACATAGCGACGGACCAGCGGATGCGAGCCCATGTCCTTGACACCAGGACCTACCGTGGAGCTGATCTTCACGCTGACCATTGACAAGTGCATGCCCCCTAATGGAACATCTTCGCCGGTTTGAAACATTCATGCTGGGTCATGCCTACGATCCATCCTGGGTTTAACCAGCAGGCTGGATTGCGTGAAGAGCTCACAAATCCTTGAAAGATCTGGGCAAGGTTCCATCGGTGAGCTCCTCCGGCGGGCAAGGCTGCGATGGCTGGGTCATGTAGCCCGCATGCCCAGCCACCGCATGCCGAAACAGCTTTTGTTCGGCCGGATCGAGGGGGCTAAACGGGCGCAGCACGGGCTAGAGAAGAGATGGAGTGATGTGGTGAGTGGGTGAGCGAGTCAGTGTGTGGTAGAGTGGGTGAGTGAGTGGGTGAGTGGGTGAGGGGGTGAGTGAGTGAGTGTGTGAGTGAGTGAGTGAGTGGGTGAGTGTGTGAGTGAGTGAGTGAGTGGGTGAGTGAGTGAGTGGGTGAGTGTGTGAGTGAGTGAGTGGGTGAGTGAGTGGGTGAGTGGGTGAGTGTGTGGGTGAGTGGGTGAGTGGGTGAGTGGGTGAGTGAGTGAGTGGGTGAGTGAGTGGGTGAGTGAGTGAGTGAGTGGGTGGGTGAGTGTGTGAGTGAGTGAGTGTGTGAGTGAGTGGGTGAATGAGTGGGTGAGTGTGTGAGTGAGTGAGTGGGTGAGTGAGTGAGTGGGTGAATGAGTGAGTGAGTGTGTGAGTGAGTGAGTGGGTGAGTGAGTGAGTGCGTGGGTGAGTGGGTGAGTGAGTGTGTGAGTGAGTGGGTGAATGAGTGAGTGAGTGGGTGAATGAGTGAGTGAGTGTGTGAGTGGGTGAGTGAGTGAGTGAGTGGGTGAGTGAGTGGGTGAATGAGTGGGTGAGTGTGTGAGTGAGTGAGTGGGTGAGTGAGTGAGTGGGTGAATGAGTGAGTGAGTGTGTGAGTGAGTGAGTGGGTGAGTGAGTGAGTGCGTGGGTGAGTGGGTGAGTGAGTGTGTGAGTGAGTGGGTGAATGAGTGAGTGAGTGAGTGGGTGAATGAGTGAGTGAGTGTGTGAGTGGGTGAGTGAGTGAGTGAGTGGGTGAGTGAGTGGGTGAGTGAGTGAGTGTGTGAGTGAGTGAGTGGGTGAGTGAGTGGGTGTGTGAGTGAGTGAGTGGGTGAGTGAGTGGGTGTGTGAGTGAATGTGTGAGTGGGTGAGTGAGTGAGTGAGTGGGTGAGTGAGTGAGTGTGTGAGTGAGTGAGTGGGTGAGTGAGTGAATGAGTGGGTGAGTGACACGGGCTAGAGACGAGATGGAGTGATGTGGTACAGGAAGACGTGGAGCTGAGTGGACTTGCCGATGACCGGTACCAGCGGTGAAGGACACTGGTGCCAGGCTAGGTGCACCACGAGGCTACCTGGGGCTGGTGCCAGGCTAGGTGCACCCTGAGGCTACTGGGCAACAACAGCGGAGGGCGGATGAGCGACGCTCACAACAACGAGCGGAGCGCCGGGCAGATAAAGCGCTGGCAAGTGGGCAGAGTTGGGGGCACAGCTGGTGCACCTAGCCTGGCACAGCAGCAGCAGTCAACCCGTGGCACCTACAGGGTCTGCCACGTGACCTCCTCCACATGCACCTAGCCTGGCACAGCAGTAGCAGTCAACCCGTGGCACCTACAGGGTCTGCCACGTGACCTCCTCCCCATGAACCTAGCCTGGCACAGCAGCAGTTAACCCGTGGCACCTGCTGGGTCTGCCACGTGACCTCCTGGTGCACCTAGCCTGGCACAGCAGCAGCAGTCAACCCGTGCCACCTTTGGCGTCTGCCACGTGACATCCTCCCCATGCACCTAGCCTGGCACAGCAGCAGCAGTCAACCCGTGGCACCTACAGGGTCTGCCACGTGACCTCCTGGTGCACCTAGCCTGGCACAGCAGCAGCAGTCAACCCGTGCCACCTGCTGGGTCTACCACGTGACCTCCTGGTGCACCTAGCCTGGCACAGCAGTAGCAGTCAACCCGTGGCACCTACAGGGTCTGCCACGTGACCTCTCCATGCACCTAGCCTGGTACAGCAGCAGCAGTCAACCCGTGGCACCTGCTGGGTCTGCCACGTGACCTCCACATGCACCTAGCCTGGCACAGCAGCAGCAGTCAACCCGTGGCACCTGCTGGGTCTGCCACGTGACCTCCTCTCCATGCACCTAGCCTGGCACAGCAGCAGCAGTCAACCCGTGCCACCTGCTGGGTCTGCCACTTGACCTCTCCATGCACCTAGCCTGGCACAGCAGCAGCAGCAGTCAACCCGTGCCACCTACAGGGTCTGCCACGTGACCTGCCCATGCACCTAGCCTGGCACAGCAGCAGAAATCAACCCGTGCCACCTACAGGGTCTGCCACGTGACCTCTCCATGCACCTAGCCTGGCACAGCAGCAGAAATCAACCCGTGCCACCTACAGGGTCTGCCACGTGACCTGCCCATGCACCTAGCCTGGCACAGCAGCAGAAATCAACCCTTGCCACCTACAGGGTCTGCCACGTGACCTCTCCATGCACCTAGCCTGGCACAGCAGCAGCAGTCAACCCGTGCCACCTACAGGATCTGCCACGTGACCTCCACATGCACCTAGCCTGGCACAGCAGTCAACCCGTGGCACCTGCTGGGTCTACCACGTGACCTCCACATGCACCTAGCCTGGCACAGCAGCAGCAGTCAACCCGTGGCACCTACAGGGTCTGCCACGTGACCTCCTACTGGTGAACCTAGCCTGGCACAGCAGTAGCAGTCAACTCGTGCCACCTACAGGGTCTGCCACGTGACCTCCCCATGCACCTAGCCTGGCACAGCAGCAGCATTCAACCCGTGGCACCTGCTGGGTCTGCCACGTGACCTCCTGGTGCACCTAGCCTGGCACAGCAGCAGCAGAAATCAACCCGTGCCACCTACAGGGTCTGCCACGTGACCTGCCCATGCACCTAGCCTGGCACAGCAGCAGAAATCAACCCGTGCCACCTTTGGCGTCTGCCACGTGACCTCCCCATGCACCTAGCCTGGTACAGCAGCAGCAGTCAACCCGTGGCACCTACTGGGTCTGCCACGTGACCTCTCCATGAACCTAGCCTGGCACAGCAGCAGCAGTCAACCCGTGGCACCTGCTGGGTCTGCCACGTGACCTCCTGGTGCACCTAGCCTGGTACAGCAGCAACAGTTAACCCGTGGCACCTAAAGGGTCTGTCACGTGACCTCCTGGTGCACCTAGCCTGGTACAGCAGTAGCAGTCTACCCGTGCTACCTGCAGGGTCCGCCACGTGACCTCTCCATGCACCTAGCCTGGCACAGCAGCAGCAACAGTTAACCCGTGGCACCTGCAGGGTCTGCCACGTGACCTCCCCATGCACCTAGCCTGGCACAGCAGCAGCAGAAATCAACCCGTGGCACCTACAGGGTCTGTCACGTGACCTCTCCATGCACCTAGCCTGGCACAGCAGCAGCAGTCAACCCGTGGCACCTGCTGGGTCTGCCACGTGACCTCCCCATGCACCTAGCCTGGCACAGCAGTAGAAATCAACCCGTGGCACCTACAGGGTCTGCCACGTGACCTCCTCTCCATGCACCTAGCCTGGCACAGCAGCAGCAGTCAACCCGTGCCACCTACAGGGTCTGCCACGTGACCTCCCCATGCACCTAGCCTGGCACAGCAGCAGCAACAGTTAACCCGTGGCACCTGCAGGGTCTGCCACGTGACCTCCCCATGCACCTAGCCTGGCACAGCAGCAGCAGAAATCAACCCGTGGCACCTACAGGGTCTGTCACGTGACCTCTCCATGCACCTAGCCTGGCACAGCAGTCAACCCGTGGCACCTGCTGGGTCTGCCACGTGACCTCCCCATGCACCTAGCCTGGCACAGCAGCAGCAGAAATCAACCCGTGGCACCTACAGGGTCTGTCACGTGACCTCTCCATGCACCTAGCCTGGCACAGCAGCAGCAGTCAACCCGTGGCACCTGCTGGGTCTGCCACGTGACCTCCCCATGCACCTAGCCTGGCACAGCAGTAGAAATCAACCCGTGGCACCTACAGGGTCTGCCACGTGACCTCCTCTCCATGCACCTAGCCTGGCACAGCAGCAGCAGTCAACCCGTGCCACCTACAGGGTCTGCCACGTGACCTCCCCATGCACCTAGCCTGGCACAGCAGCAGCAGTCAACCCGTGGCACCTGCTGGGTCTGCCACGTGACCTCCCCATGCACCTAGCCTGGCACAGCAGTAGCAGACAACCCGTGCCACCTGCAGGGTCTGCCACGTGACCTCTCCATGCACCTAGCCTGGCACAGCACCAGCAGTCAACCCGTGGCACCTGCTGGGTCTGCCACGTGACCTCCACATGCACCTAGCCTGGTACAGCACCAGCAGTCAACCCGTGGCACCTACAGGGTCTGCCACGTGACCTCCTGGTGCACCTAGCCTGGTACAGCAGTAACAGTCAACCCGTGGCATCTGCAGGGTCTGCCACGTGACCTCCACATGCACCTAGCCTGGCACAGCATGCGTGACCCAGTTAATCATTGGACGTGCTGAGCAGTTCGACTGATCGTTAATCAATAGCGGGAGGAGCGGTGGTGCAGTGGTTAGCGCACTGTGTGTGTGGGGGGAGTGGTGGTGCAGTGGTTAGCGCACTGTGTGTGTGAGAGTGGGGAGTGGTGGTGCAGTGGTTAGCGCACTGTGTGTGTGTGTGGGGAGTGGTGGTGCAGTGGTTAGCGCACTGTGTGTGTGGGGAGTGGTGGTGCAGTGGTTAGCGCACTGTGTGTGTGTGTGTGGGGAGTGGTGGTGTAGTGGTTAGCGCACTGTGTATGTGGGGAGTGGTGGTGCAGTGGTTAGCGCACTGTGTGTGTGTGGGGAGTGGTGGTGCAGTGGTTAGCGCACTGTGTGAGTGGGGAGTGGTGGTGCAGTGGTTAGCGCACTGTGTGTGTGAGTGTGGGGAGTGGTGGTGCAGTGGTTAGCGCACTGTGTGAGTAGGGAGTGGTCGTGCAGTGGTTAGCGCACTGTGAGTGGGGAGTGGTGGTGCAGTGGTTAGCGCACTGTGAGTGGGGAGTGGTGGTGCAGTGGTTAGCGCACTGTGAGTGGGGAGTGGTGGTGCAGTGGTTAGCGCACTGTGAGTGGGGAGTGGTGGTGCAGTGGTTAGCGCACTGTGTGTGTGTGAGTGGGGAGTGGTGGTGCAGTGGTTAGCGCACTGTGTGTGTGTGAGTGGGGAGTGGTGGTGCAGTGGTTAGCGCACTGTGTGTGTGTGTGTGGGGAGTGGTGGTCCAGTGGTTAGCGCACTGTGTGTATGTGTGTGAGTGGGGAGTGGTGGTGCAGCGGTTAGCGCACTGCGTATGTAAGTGGGGAGTGGTGGTGCACTGGTTAGCGCACTGTGTGTGTGTGTGTGGGGAGCGGTGGTGCAGTGGTTAGCGCACTGCGTATGTAAGTGGGGAGTGGTGGTGCACTGGTTAGCGCACTGTGTGTGTGTGTGTGGGGAGTGGTGGTGCAGTGGTTAGCGCACTGTGTGTGAGTGAGTGGGGAGTGGTGGTGCACTGGTTAGCGCACTGTGTGTGTGTGTGTGGGGAGCGGTGGTGCAGTGGTTAGCGCACACAGTGCACCCCACACACAGTGCGCTAACCGTTGCACCACCGCTCCAACCACCCAGCCACTCTTTCCTCATCTCCAAAGTAATGGTTAATGACAATTAATTTTTGGGTAATTAATTGACAAGTCGACTCAGCGATATTAGCAGTGAGTGAGTGACTGGTTGGATGGGTCTCTGTGTGTGTGCCATAGGTCGCGTTATACCATAGTGGGAGCCAGAGAGACACACGGAGAGAGACACAGAGAGAGACACAGAGAGAGACACAGAGAGAGACACAGAGAGAGACACCCACAGAGACAGAGAGAGAAAAGACACAGAGAGAGACACAGAGAGACACCCACAGAGACACAGAGAGAAACACAGAGAGAGACACAGAGAGAAACACAGAGAGAGAGAGAGAGAGACACACACAGAGAGACACACACAGAGAGAGACACAGAGAGAGAGACACAGAGAGAGAGAGACACACACAGAGACACATAGAGAAACACAGAGAGAGACAGAGAGAGACACAGAGAGACACAGAGAGAGACACAGAGAGAGACACACACAGAGACACAGAGAGAAGAGACACAGAGAGAGACACAGAGAGAGACACACACACAGACACACACAGAGAGAGACACAGAGAGAGACACACACACAGAGACACACACACACACAGATACACAGAGAGAGACACACAGAGAGAGAGACACAGAGAGCGACACAGAGAGAGACACAGAGAGATACAGAGAGAGACACACACAGAGACACAGAGAGAAACACAGAGAGAGACACAGAGAGAGACACAGAGAGAGACACACACACAGAGAGACACACAGAGAGAGACACAGAGAGAGACACACAGAAAGAGAGAGACACAGAGAGCGACACAGAGAGAGACACAGAGAGAGACACACACAGAGAGAGACACACAGAGAGACAGAGAGAGAGAGAGAGACACAGAGAGAGACACAGAGAGACACAGAGAGAGAGAGACACACAGAGAGAGACACAGAGAGAGACACACACACAGACACACACACAGACACACACACAGACACACAGACACACACACAGACACACACACAGACACACAGACACACACACACACAGACACACAGACACACAAAGACACACAGACACACACAGACACACACACAGACACAGAGACACACAAACAGACACACACACACACACAGACACACAGACACACACACACAGACACACACACAGACACACAGGCACACACACAGACACACACACAGACACACACAGACACACACACAGACACACAGACACACACACAGACACACACACACAGACACACACACACAGACACATACACAGACACACAGACACACAGACACACACACAGACACACACACAGACACACACACACACACAGACACACAGACACACACACGGACACACACAGACACACACAGACACAGACAGACACACACACAGACACACACACACAGACACACACACAGACACACACACAGACACAGACACACACACAGACACACACACACACACAGACACACACACACACAGACACACACAGACACAGACACACACAGACACACACACACACAGACAGACACACACACACACACTGACACACAGACACACACACACACAGACACACACACACAGACACAAACTCTCACTCTGCCCAATCAGCTAAATCCATCATCACACGACCACGATGATGATGATGAAGACGATGAAGATGATGATGGTGACGATGATGATGGTGACCATGATGATGGTGACGATGGTGGTGACGGTGTCAACGGAACGGCGAGGTGGAGACCCCGAAGGACCCCCCCAGGAGGAGGAAAAGACCCCTGGAGGAGTGATGAGAGGGGTGACTGTGAATAACCCGTACGACATTGGAGTTATCGTCCTGTACTTCGTGATCGTGGTGGGAGTGGGGATATGGGTGAGTTGGTGGGTGGGTGAGTTGGTGGGTGGGTGGGTGGGTTGGTGGGTGGGTGGGTGAGTGAGTGGGTGGGTGGGTGAGTGAGTGAGTGAGTGATGAGAGGGGTGACTGTGAATAACCCGTACGACATTGGAGTTATCGTCCTGTACTTCGTGATCGTGGTGGCCGTGGGGATATGGGTGAGTTGGTGGGTGGGTGAGTTGGTGGGTGGGTGGGTGGGTGAGTGAGTTGGTGGGTGGGTGGGTTGGTGGGTGGGTGAGTGGGTGAGTGGGTGAGTGTGTGAGTAAGTTGGTGGGTGAGTGAGTGAGTGAGAGGGTGAGTGGGTGAGTGAGTGGGTGAGTGGGTGAGTGAGTGAGTGTGTGAGTAAGTTGGTGGGTGAGTGAGTGAGTGAGAGGGTGAGTGGGTGAGTGAGTGGGTGAGTGAGTGGGTGAGTGGGTGAGTGAGTGAGTGAGTGATGAGAGGGATGACTGTGAATAACCCGTACGACATTGGAGTTATCGTCCTGTACTTCGTGATCGTGGTGGCCGTGGGGATATGGGTGAGTTGGTGGGTGGGTGAGTGGGTGAGTGGGTGGGTTGGTGGGTGGGTGAGTGGGTGGGTGAGTGAGTGAGTGGGTTAGTGAGTGTTTGAGTGAGTGAGTGGGTGAGTGAGTGAGTGGGTGAGTGAGTTGGTGGGTGAGTGAGTGAGTGGGTGAGTGAGTGAGTGGGTGAGTGAGTGGGTGAGTGGGTGAGAGGGTGAGTGGGTGAGTGAGTGGGTGAGTGAGTGGATGAGTGGGTGAGTGAGTGAGTGAGTGATGAGAGGGGTGACTGTGAATAACCCGTACGACATTGGAGTTATCGTCCTGTACTTCGTGATCGTGGTGGCCGTGGGGATATGGGTGAGTTGGTGGGTGGGTGAGTTGGTGGGTGGGTGGGTGAGTTGGTGGGTGGGTGGGTGGGTGAGTGGGTGAGTGGGTGGGTGGGTGAGTTGGTGGGTGGGGAGTGGGTGAGTGAGTGAGTGAGTAAGTGGGTGGGTGAGTTGGTTGGTGGGTTGGTGGGCTGGTGGGTGGGTGAGTGAGTGAGTGGGTGAGTGAGTGAGTGAGTGGGTGAGTGAGTGAGTGTGTGAGTAAGTTGGTGGGTGAGTGAGTGAGTGAGAGGGTGAGTTGGTGAGTGAGTGAGTGAGTGTGTGAGTGAGTGAGTGGGTGAGTGAGTGAGTGAGTGGGTGAGTGAGTGAGTGAGTGGGTGAGTGAGTGAGTGGGTGAGTGAGTGGGTGAGTGGGTGAGAGGGTGAGTGGGTGAGTGAGTGAGTGATGAGAGGGGTGACTGTGAATAACCCGTACGACATTGGAGTTATCGTCCTGTACTTCGTGATCGTGGTGGCAGTGGGGATATGGGTGAGTTGGTGGGTGGGGGAGTTGGTGGGTGGGTGGGTGGGTTGGTGGGTGGGTGGGTGGGTGAGTGAGTGAGTGGGTTAGTGAGTGTTTGAGTGAGTGAGTGGGTGAGTGAGTGAGTGGGTGAGTGAGTTGGTGGGTGAGTGAGTGAGTGGGTGAGTGAGTGAGTGGGTGAGTGAGTTGGTGGGTGGGTGAGTGGGTGAGTGGGTGGGTGAGTTAGTTGGTGAGTGGGTGAGTGAGTGGGTGAGTGAGTTGGTGGGTGAGTGAGTGTGTGAGTAAGTTGGTGGGTGAGTGAGTGAGTGAGAGGGTGAGTGAGTTGGTGAGTGAGTGGGTGAGTGAGTGGGTGAGTGGGTGAGTGAGTGAGTGAGAGGGTGAGTGAGTTGGTGAGTGAGTGAGTGAGTGGGTGAGTTGGTGAGTGAGTGAGTGAGTGATGAGAGGGGTGACTGTGAATAACCCGTACGACATTGGAGTTATCGTCCTGTACTTCGTGATCGTGGTGGCCGTGGGGATATGGGTGAGTTGGTGGGTGGGTGAGTTGGTAGGTGGGTGGGTGGGTGAGTTGGTGAGTGAGTGGGTGGGTGAGTGAGTGAGTGGGTTAGTGAGTGTTTGAGTGAGTGAGTGGGTGAGTGAGTGAGTGGGTGAGTGAGTTGGTGGGTGAGTGAGTGAGTGGGTGAGTGAGTGAGTGGGTGAGTGAGTTGGTGGGTGGGTGAGTTGGTGGGTGAGTGAGTGAGTGAGTGGGTGAGTGAGTTGGTGGGTGGGTGAGTGGGTGAGTGGGTGGGTGAGTTAGTTGGTGAGTGGGTGAGTGAGTGTGTGAGTAAGATGGTGGGTGAGTGAGTGAGTGTGTGAGTGGGTGAGTGGTTGAGTGGGTGGGTGAGTGAGTGAGTTGGTGAGTGAGTGAGTGGGTGAGTGAGAGGGTGAGTTGGTGAGTGAGTGAGTGATGAGAGGGGAGTCTGTGAATAACCCGTACGACATTGGAGTTATCGTCCTGTACTTCGTGATCGTGGTGGCCGTGGGGATATGGGTGAGTTGGTGGGTGGGTGAGTTGGTGGGTGGGTGGGTGGGTTGGTGGGTGGGTGGGTGGGTGAGTGGGTGAGTGGGTGGGTGGGTGAGTTGGTGGGTGGGTGGGTGAGTTAGTTGGTGAGTGAGTGGGTGAGTGGGTGAGTGAGTGAGTGGGTGAGTGAGTTGGTGGGTGAGTGAGTGTGTGAGTGAGTGAGTGGGTGAGTGAGTTGGTGGGTGAGTGAGTTGGTGGGTGAGTGAGTTGGTGGGTGAGTAAGTGAGTGAGTGAGTGTGTGAGTGAGTGAGTGAGTTGGTGGGTGAGTGAGTGGGTGAGTGGGTGAGGGAGTGAGTGAGTGGGTGAGTGAGTGGGTGATTGGGTGAGTGAGTTGGTGAGTAAGTTGGTGAGTGAGTGGGTGAGTGAGAGGGTGAGTTGGTGAGTGAGTGAGTGATGAGAGGGGTGACTGTGAATAACCCGTACGACATTGGAGTTATCGTCCTGTACTTCGTGATCGTGGTGGCCGTGGGGATATGGGTGAGTTGGTGGGTGGGGGAGTTGGTGGGTGGGTGGGTTGGTGGGTGGGTGGGTGAGTGGGTGAGTGGGTGGGTGGGTGAGTGGGTGAGTTGGTGGGTGAGTTGTTGGGTGGGTGAGTTGGTGGGTGGGTGGGTGAGTTAGTTGGTGAGTGGGTGAGTGAGTGGGTGAGTGAGTTGGTGGGTGAGTGAGTGTGTGAGTGAGTGAGTGGGTGAGTGAGTGAGTGGGTGAGTGAGTTGGTGGGTGAGTGAGTTGGTGGGTGAGTGAGTGAGTGAGTGGGTGAGTGAGTGAGTGAGAGGGTGAGTTGGTGAGTGAGTGAGTGAGTAAGTTGGTGGGTGAGTGAGTTGGTGGGTGAGTGAGTTGGTGAGTGAGTGAGTGAGTTGGTGAGTGAGTTGGTGGGTGAGTGAGTTGGTGAGTGAGTTGGTGGGTGAGTGAGTGTGTGAGTAAGTTGGTGGGTGAGTGAGTGAGTGGGTGAGTTGGTGAGTGAGTGAGTGATGAGAGGGGTGACTGTGAATAACCCGTACGACATTGGAGTTATCGTCCTGTACTTCGTGATCGTGGTGGCAGTGGGGATATGGGTGAGTTGGTGGGTGGGTGAGTTGGTGGGTGGGTGGGTGGGTTGGTGGGTGGGTGAGTGGGTGAGTGGGTGGGTGGGTGAGTTGGTGGGTGGGTGAGTGAGTGAGTGGGTGGGTGAGTTAGTGGGTGAGTGAGTTGGTGAGTGAGTGAGTGGGTGGGTGGGTGAGTGGGTGAGTGAGTTGGTGGGTGGGTTAGTTGGTGGGTGGGTTAGTGGGTGAGTTGGTGGGTGGGTGAGTTGGTGGGGGGGTGGGTGGGTGGGTGGGTGAGTTGGTGAGTGGGTGAGTGAGTGAGTAAGTGGGTGAGTGAGTGAGTGACTGGGTGGGTGATTGAGTGGGTGAGTGGTGAGCTAACGTTTCGGCCCCTTACCCTAGTCCATGAGAAGAACGAATCGGAGCACTGTCGGGGGATACTTCCTCGCTGGACGAAACATGAAGTGGTGGACGGTGAGGAACAACCTCGCTCACCCTCACCACCACACTCACCACACTCACCAACACCACCACCACCACACTCACCACCACCACACTCACCACCACCACACTCACCCTCACCACTACACTCACCACCCTCACCACTACACTCACCACCACACTCACCACCACCACCACCACCACCCTCACCACTACACTCACCACCACCACCACACTCACCACCACCACTACACTCACCACCACCACCACCACAACCACCACCAGCACCACCACCACCCTCACCACCACCACCACCACCCTCACCACCACCACCACCACAACCACCACCACCACCACCACACTCACCACCACCACTACCACCACCACCACACTCACCACCACCACCACTACCACTACCACCACCACCACCACCACACTCACCACCACCACCACACTCACCACCACCACTACACTCACCACCACCACCACCACAACCACCACCACCACCACCACACTCACCACCAGCACCACCACCACCCTCACCACCACCCTCACCACTACCACGCTCACCACCACCACGCTCACCACCACCACCACCACGTTCACCACCACCACGGTCAAAACCACCACGCTCACCACCACCACCCTCACCACTACACTCACCCAGCCACTCACTCACCCAGCCACTCACTCACCCAGCCACTCACCCAGCCTCTCACTCACTCACCCAGCCACTCACTCACCCAACCACTCACTCACCCAGCCACTCACTCACCCAGTCACTCACCGAGCCACTCACTCACCCAGCCACTCACTCACCCAGCCACTCACTCACCCAGCCACTCACTCACTCACCCCGCCACTCACTCACCCAGTCACTCATTCACCCAGCTGCTGATGATGATGATGCTGCTGCTGATGATGCTGGTGATAATGATGATGCTGCTACTGCTGCTGATGATGATGATGCTGCTGCTGCTGATGCTGCTGATGCTGCTGCTGATGATGATGCTGCTGATAATGATGATGCTGCTGCTGCTGCTGATGATGATGATGCTGCTGCTGCTGATGATGCTGCTGATGATGATGATGCTGATGATGCTGCTGATGATGCTGATGATGATGATGCTACTGATGATGATGCTGATGATGCTGATGATGATGGTGCAGGTGGGAGCTTCTCTGTTCGCCAGCAACATCGGCAGTGGACACTTCGTGGGGTTGGCAGGAACGGGAGCAGCGAGCGGCGTCGCTGTAGCCGGCTTCGAGTGGAACGTGAGGCAGCCAATCACAGCAATCACACTAATAATACTAATAATAATAATACCATTAATCATACTAATCACACCAATCACAGCAATCACACTAATAATACTAATAATACTAATACCATTAATCATACTAATAATACTAATCATACTAGACCTACTAATCACACCAATCACACTAATACCATTAATCCTACTAATCACACTAATCACACCAATCACACCAATCATACTAATAATACTACTAATAATAATCTACTACTAAACTCATACTAATAATACTAATCATACTAATAATACTAATCACACTAATAATACTACTAATAATAATCATACCAATCATACCAATCACAGCAATCATACTAATAATACTACTAATAATAATCATACTAATCATACTAATCACACCAATCATACTAATACCATTAATCATACTAATCACACCAATCACACCAATCACACTAATAATACTACTAATAATAATCATACTAATAATACTAATAATACTAGACCTACTAATCACACCAATCACACTAATACCATTAATCCTACTAATCACACCAATACCACCAATCACACCAATCACACCAATCACAGCAATCCTACTAATCATACTAATCATATTAATAATACTAATAAATACTAATCATATTAATAATACTAATCATATTAATAATACTAATAATACTGATCCTACTAATCATACTAATAATACTGATCCTACTAATAATACCAATCACAGCAATCCTACTAATCATACTAATCATACTAATAATACTAATAATACTAATCATACTAATCATACTAATAATACTAATCATACTAATCACAGCAATCATACTAATAATACTAATAATAATAATATCATTAATCCTACTAATCACACCAATCACACCAATCATACTAATCACACCAATCACACCAATCACACCAATCATACTAATAATACTAATAATAATACTAATCATATTAATAATACTAATAATACTAATCATACTAATAATACTAATAATAATACTAATCATATTAATAATACTAATAATACTAATCATACTAATAATACTAATAATAATACTAATCATATTAATAATACTAATAATACTAATCATACTAATAATACTAATAATAATACTAATCATATTAATAATACTAATAATACTAATCATACTAATAATACTAATAATAATACTAATCATATTAATAATACTAATCATACTAATAATACTAATAATACTAATAATACTAATCATATTAATAATACTAATAATACTAATCATACTAATAATACTAATAATACTAATCATACTAATAATACTAATCATATTAATAATACTAATCATATTAATAATACTAATAATAATAATCCTACTAATCATACTAATCATACTGATCCTACTAATAATACCAATCACACCAATCCTACTAATCACACCAATCCTACTAATCACACCAATCATATTAATAATACTAATAATATTAATAATACTAATAATACTAATCACACCAATCCTACTAATAATACTAATAATACTAATAATACTAATAATACTAATCACACCAATCCTACTAATAATACTAATAATACTAATCATACTAATAATACTAATCATACTAATAATACTAATAATACTAATCATACTAATAATACTAATAATACTAATCATGTTAATAATACTAATAATACTAAGAATACTAATCATACTAATCACACCAATCACACCAATCATACTAATAATACTAATCATACTAATAATACTAATCATACTAATAATACTAATCATACTAATAATACTAATCATACTAATAATACTAATCATACTAATAATACTAATCATACTAATAATACTAATCATACTAATAATACTAATAATACTAATAATACTAATCATACTAATAATACTAATCATACTAATAATACTAATCATACTAATAATACTAATAATACTAATAATACTAATCATACTAATAATACTAATCATACCAATCATACTAATAATACTACTAATAATAATAATACTAATAATACTAATACCATTAATCCTACTAATAATACTAATCATACTAATAATACTAATCACACCAATCCTACTAATAATACTAATCATACTAATCATACTAATAATACTAATCATACTAATAATACTAATCATACTAATAATACTAATAATACTGATCCTATTAATCCTACTAATAATACTGATCCTACTAATAATACTAATCACACTAATAATACTGATCCTACTAATAATACTAATCATACTAATAATACTAATAATACTAATCATACTAATAATACTAATAATACTAATCCTACTAATCATACTAATCATACTAATCATACTAATCATACTAATCACACCAATCACACCAATCATACTAATAATATTAATCACATCAATCCTACTAATAATACTAATCAAACTAATAATACTAATAATACTAATAATACTAATCATACTAATCATACTAATCACACTAATCATACTAATCACACTAATCACACTAATCACACTAATCATATTAATCACACTAATACCATTAATCCTACTGATCCTACTAATCCTACTAATCCCATTATTCATACTAATCATGCTAATCATACTAATCCTACTAATCATACTAATCCTACTAATCCTATTAAACCTAGCAATCCTATTAATCCTACTAATCCTACTAGACCTACTAATCCTACTAATCCTACTAATCATACTGATCCTATTAAACCTACTAATCATACTAATCATACTAATCATACTAATCCTACTAATCCCATTAATCATACTAATCATACTAATCCTACTAATCATAATAATCCTACTAATCCTATTAAACCTAACAATCCTACTAATCCTACTAATCCTACTAGACCTACTAATCCTACTAATCCTACTAATAATACTGATCCTACTGATCCTACTAATTCTACTAGACCTACTGTAACCTACTAATCCTACTAGACCTACTAATCCTATTAAACCTACTAATCCTACTAGACCTACTAATCCTACTAATCCTACTAATCCTACTAGACCTACTAATCCTACTAAACCAACAAATCCTAAAAATCCTACTAATCCTACTAATCTTACTAATCCGATTAAACCTACCAATCCTACTAATCCTTCTAATCCTACCAATCCTACTAATCATACTAATCCTATTAAACCTAACAATCCTACTAATCATACTAATCCTACTAATCCTATTAAACCTAATAATCCTACTGATCCTACTAATCATACGAATCCTACTAATCCTATTAAACCTACTAATCCTACTAATCCTACTAGACCTAACAAACCTACTAATCCTACTAATCCTATTAGACCTACTAATCCTATTAAACCTACTAAACATACAAAAACCTGCTAAACCTACTAGACCTGGTGGTGGTGGTAGTGGTGGTGGTGGTGATGTTGGTGATGTTGGTGATGTTGGTGATGGTGGTAGTGATGGTTATGTTGGTGATGGTAGTGATGATGGTAGTGATGGTGATGGTGGTTGAGGTGACGGTGGTGATGGTAGTGATGGTGGTGATGGTGGTGATGGTAGTGATGGTGGTGATGGTGGTGGTGATGGTAGTGATGGTGGTAGTGATGGTAGTGATGGTGGTGATGGTTGTGGTAGTGATGGTTGTGGTAGTGATGGTACTTGATGGTAGTGATGGTGGTGATGGTGATGGTAGTGATGGTGATGGTAGTGATGGTGGTGATGGTAGTGATGGTGATGGTAGTGGGTGGTGATGGTAGTGATGGTAGTGATGGTGGTGATGGTAGTAATGGTGATGGTAGTGATGGTAGTGATGGTGGTGGTAGTGATGGTAGTGATGGTGATGGTAGTGATGGTGGTAGTGATGGTAGTGATGGTGGTGATGGTGATGGTGGTGTTGATGGTAGTGATGGTAGTGATGGTGATGGTAGTGATGGTGGTGATGGTGATGGTAGTGATGGTGATGGTAGTGATGGTGGTGATGGTAGTGATGGTGATGGTAGTGATGGTGGTGATGGTAGTGATGGTAGTGATGGTGGTGATGGTAGTAATGGTGATGGTAGTGATGGTAGTGATGCTGGTGGTAGTGATGGTAGTGATGGTAGTGATGGTGATGGTAGTGATGGTGGTAGTGATGGTAGTGATGGTAGTGATGGTGATGGTGGTGATGGTGGTGATGGTGATGGTCAGTGATGATGGTAGTGATGGTGATGGTGGTGATGGTGGTGATGGTAGTAATGGTGATGGTAGTGATGGTGGTGGTGGTAGTGATGGTGGTGATGGTGGTGATGGTAGTGATGATGGTAGTGATGGTGGTGATGGTGATGGTAGTGATAGTGATGGTGGTGATGGTAGTGATGACGGTAGTGATGGTAGTGATGGTGGTGATGGTAGTGATGATGGTGGTGATGGTGGTGATGGTAGTGATGGTGATGATGGTAGTGATGGTAGTGATGGTGGTGATGGTGATGGTGGTGGTGATGGTGGTGATGGTGGTGATGGTAGTGATGATGGTGGTGATGGTGGTGATGGTAGTGATGGTGATGATGGTAGTGATGGTAGTGATGGTGGTGATGGTGGTGATGATGGTAGTGATGGTAGTGATGGTGGTGATGGTGGTGATGGTAGTGATGGTGATGATGGTGGTGATGGTGATGGTGGTGATGGTGGTGATGGTGGTGGTGATGGTGGTGGTGATGGTGGTGATGGTGGTGATGGTGGTGATGATGGTGATGGTGGTGGTGATGGTTGGGGTAGTGATGGTGATGGTGGTGATGGTGGTGATGGTGATGGTGGTAGTGATAGTGATGGTGACTGGACGATGGTGGTGATGGTAGTAAGTGATGGTAGTGATGGTAGTAATGGTAGTGATGGTGATGGTTGTGGTAGTATGGTAATGATGGTGATGGTAGTGATAGTGATGGTGGTGATGATGGTGATGATGGTGATGATGGTAGTGATGGTGATGGTGGTGATGGTGGTGATGGTGGTAGTGATAGTGATGGTGAATGGACGATGCTGTTCCCAGGCGCTGTTTCTGGTGCTGCTTTTGGGGTGGCTGTTTGTGCCAGTCTACCTCACCGCTGGGTGAGGGCACTGCACCATAGACTCACCACCACTCACCACCACTCACCACCACTCACCACCACTCACCACCACTCACCACTCACCATAGACTCACCACTCACCACCACTCACCATAGACTCACCACCACTCACCACCACTCACCACCATTCACCACCACGCACCACTCACCATAGACTCACCACCACTCACCACCACTCACCACCACTCACCATAGACTCACCACCACTCACCACCACTCACCACCACTCCCACCACCACCACTCACCACTCACCATAGACTCACCACCACTCACCACCACCACTCACCACTCACCATAGACTCACCACCACTCACCACCACTCACCACCACTCCACCATTCACCATAGACTCACCACCACTCACCACAACTCACCACCACCACTCACCACTCACCACCACTCACCACCACTCACCACTCACCATAGACTAACCACCACCACTCACCATAGACTCACCACCACTCACCACCACTCACCACCACTCACCACTCACCATAGACTCACCACCACTCACCACAACTCACCACCACCACTCACCACCACTCACCACCACTCACCATAGACTCACCACCACTCACACCACTCACCACCACTCACCATAGACTCAACACTCACCACCACTCACCACCACTCACCACCACCACTCACCACTCACCATAGACTCACCACCACTCACCACCACTCACCACCACTCACCATAGACTCACCACCACTCACCACCACTCACCACTCCATAGACTCACCACCACTCACCACCACTCACCACCACCACTCACCACCACTCACCACCACTCACCGCTCACCATAGACTCACCACCACTCACCATAGACTCAACACTCACCACCACTCACCATAGACTTAACACTCACCACCACTCACCACCACTCACCATAGACTCACCACCACTCACCACCATTCACCACCACTCACCACCACTCACCACTCACCGTAGACTCAACACTGCCCATAGACTCAACACTCACCACCACTCACCATAGACTCACCACCACTCACCATAGACTCACCACTCACCATAGACTCACCACACACCACCACTCACCATAGACTCAACACTGCCCATAGACTCAACACTCACCACCACTCACCATAGACTCACCACTCACCACCACTCACCATAGACTCACCACTCACCACCACTCACCATAGACTCACCACTCACCATAGAATCACCACTCACCACCACTCACCACTCACCACCACTCACCACCACTCACCATAGACTCACCACCACTCACCATAGACTCACCACTCACCATAGACTCCCCACTCACCACCACTCACCATAGACTCACCACTCACCACCACTCACCACCACTCACCAACACTCACCACTCACCACCACTCACCACCACTCCCCACTCACCACCACTCACCACCACTCACCATAGACTCACCACCACTCACCACCACTCACCACCACTCACCATAGACTCACCACTCACCATAGACTCACCACTCACCATAGACTCACCACTCACCATAGACTCACCACTCAGCACCACTCACCACCACTCAATATAGACTCACCACCACTCACCACCACTCACCATAGACTCACCACCACTCACCACCACTCACCATAGACTCACCACCACTCACCACCACTCACCACCACTCACCATAGACTCACCACTCACCACCACTCCCCATAGACTCACCACCACTCACCACTCACCATAGACTCACCACTCACCACCACTCACCACCACTCACCACCACTCACCATAGACTCACCACTCACCACCACTCACCACCATCACCACTCACCATAGACTCACCACTCACCACCACTCACCATAGACTCACCACCACTCACCACCACTCACCACCATTCACCACCATGCACCACTCACCATAGACTCACCACCCTCGGGCTCCACCACCACTCACCACCACTCACCATAGACTCACCACCACTCACCACCACTCACCACCACTCCCTACCACCACTCACCACTCACCATAGACTCACCACCACTCACCACCACCACTCACCACTCACCATAGACTCACCACCACTCACCACCACTCACCCACCACTCACCATTCACCATAGACTCACCACCACTCACCACAACTCACCACCACCACTCACCACTCACCACCACTCACCACCACTCACCACTCACCATAGACTAACCACCACTCACCATAGACTCACCACCACTCACCACCACTCACCACCACTCACCACTCACCATAGACTCACCACCACTCACCACAACTCACCACCACCACTCACCACCACTCACCACCACTCACCATAGACTCACCACCACTCACCACCACTCACCACCACTCACCATAGACTCAACACTCACCACCACTCACCACCACTCACCACCACCACTCACCACTCACCATAGACTCACCACCACTCACCACCACTCACCACTCACCATAGACTCACCACCACTCACCACCACTCACCACCACTCACCACTCACCATAGACTCACCACCACTCACCACCACTCACCACCACCACTCACCACCACTCACCACCACTCACCCCTCACCATAGACTCACCACCACTCACCATAGACTCACCACTCACCACCACTCACCATAGACTCACCACTCACCACCTCACCATAGACTCACCACTCACCATAGAATCACCACTCACCACCACTCACCACTCACCACCACTCACCATAGACTCACCACTCACCACACTCACCATAGACTCACCACTCACCATAGACTCCCCACTCACCACCACTCACCATAGACTCACCACTCACCACCACTCACCACCACTCACCAACACTCACCACTCACCACCACTCACCACCACTCCCCACTCACCACCACTCACCACCACTCACCACCACTCACCATAGACTCACCACCTCACCAATACTTACCACCACTCACCACTCACCATAGACTCACCACTCACCATAGACTCACCACTCAGCACCACTCACCATCACTCACCACTCACCATAGACTCACCACCACTCACCATAGACTCACCACTCACCACCACTCACCACCACTCAATATAGACTCACCACCACTCACCACCACTCACCATAGACTCACCCACCACTCACCACCACTCACCATAGACTCACCACCACTCACCACCACTCACCATAGACTCACCACTCACCACCACTCCCCATAGACTCACCACCACTCACCACTCACCATAGACTCACCACTCACCACCACTCACCACCACTCACCACCACTCACCATAGACTCACCACTCACCACCACTCACCATAGACTCACCACTCACCATAGACTCCCAACTCACCACCACTCACCATAGACTCACCACTCACCACCACTCACCACCACTCACCACCACTCCCCACTCACCACCACTCACCACCACTCACCACTCACCATAGACTCAACACTCCCCATAGACTCACCACTCACCATAGACTCAACACTCACCACCACTCACCATAGACTCACCAACTCACCACCACTCACCACCACTCAAAATAGACTCACCACTCAGCACCACTCACCATCACTCACCACTCACCATAGACTCACCACCACTCACCATAGACTCACCACTCACCACCACTCACCACCACTCAATATAGACTCACCACCACTCACCACCACTCACCACCCCTCACCATAAGACTCACCACCACTCACCACCACTCACCATAGACTCAACACCATCACCACCACTCACCACCACTCAACACTCACCATAGACTCACCACTCACCACCACTCCCCATAGACTCAGTCACCACTCATCCAATCAACCATAGACTCACCACTCACCACCACTCACCACCACTCACCACTCACCATAGACTCACCACTCACCATAGACTCACCACTCACCATAGACTCACCACTCACCACTCACCATAGACTCACCACTCACCACCACTCACCATAGACTCACCACTCACCAAAGACTCACCACTCACCATAGACTCACCACTCACCACCACTCACCACCACTCACCATAGACTCACCACTCACCACCACTCACCACCACTCACCACTCACCATAGACTCACCACTCACCTCCACTCACCATAGACTCACCACTCACTATAGACTCACCACTCACCACCACTCACCACCACTCACCACTAACCACCACTCACCACTCACCATAGACTCACCACTCACCACCACTCACCACCACTCACCACTCACCACCACTCACCACCACTCACCATAGACTCACCACTCACCACCACTCACCACCACTCACCACTCACCACCACTCACCACTCACCTCCACTCACCATAGACTCACCACTCACCACTCACCATAGACTCACCACCACTCACCACTCACCGTAGACTCACCACTCACCACCACTCACCATAGACTCACCACTCACCATAGACTCACCACTCACCATAGACTCACCACCACTCACCACCACTCACCACCACTCAAAATAGACTCACCACTCACCACCACTCACCATAGACTCACCACTCACCATAGACTCACCACTCAGCACCACTCACCATCACTCACCACTCACCATAGACTCACCACCACTCACCATAGACTCACCACTCACCACCACTCACCACCACTCAATATAGACTCACCACCACTCACCACCACTCACCACCCCTCACCATAGACTCACCACCACTCACCACCACTCACCATAGACTCACCACCACTCACCACCACTCACCACCACTCACCACTCACCACCACTCACAACCACTCACCACCACTCACCATAGACTCACCACTCACCATAGACTCACCACTCACCATAGACTCACCACTCACCACTCACCATAGACTCACCACTCACCACCACTCACCATAGACTCACCACTCACCAAAGACTCACCACTCACCACTCACCATAGACTCACCACTCACCACCACTCACCACCACTCACCATAGACTCACCACTCACCACCACTCACCACCACTCACCATAGACTCACCATAGACTCACCACTCACCACCACTCACCACCACTCACCACTCACCATAGTCTCACCACTCACCACCACTCACCATAGACTCACCACTCACCATAGACTCACCACTCACCATAGACTCACCACTCACCACCACTCACCATAGACTCACCACTCACCAAAGACTCACCACTCACCACTCACCATAGACTCACCACTCACCACCACTCACCATAGACTCACCACTCACCACCACTCACCACCACTCACCACTCACCATAGACTCACCACTCACCTCCACTCACCATAGACTCACCACTCACTATAGACTCACCACTCACCACCACTCACCACTCACCACCACTCACCACTCACCATAGACTCACCACTCACCACCACTCACCACCACTCACCACTCACCACCACTCACCACTCACCATAGACTCACCACTCACCACCACTCACCACCACTCACCACCACTCACCACTCACCACCACTCACCTCCACTCACCATAGACTCACCATTCACCATAGACTCACCACCACTCACCACCACTCACCACTCACCGTAGACTCACCACTCACCACCACTCACCATAGACTCACCACTCACCATAGACTCAACACTCACCATAGACTCACCACCACTCACCACCACTCACCACCACTCAAAATAGACTCACCACTCACCACCACTCACCATAGACTCACCACTCACCATAGACTCACCACTCAGCACCACTCACCATCACTCACCACTCACCATAGACTCACCACCACGCACCATAGACTCACCACTCACCACCACTCACCACCACTCAATATAGACTCACCACCACTCACCACCACTCACCACTCACCACCACTCACCATAGACTCACCACTCACCACCACTCACCATAGACTCACCACTCACCATAGACTCACCACTCACCACTCACCATAGACTCACCACTCACCACCACTCACCATAGACTCACCACTCACCAAATACTCACCACTCACCACTCACCATAGACTCACCACTCACCACCACTCACCACCACTCACCATAGACTCACCACTCACCACCACTCACCACCACTCACCACCACTCACCACTCACCATAGACTCACCACTCACCATAGACTCACCACTCACCACCACTCACCACCACTCACCACTCACCACCACTCACCACTCACCTCCACTCACCATAGACTCACCACTCACCACTCACCATAGACTCACAACAACTCACCACCACTCACCACTCACCACCACTCACCATAGACTCACCACTCACCACCACTCACCACCACTCACCACTCACCATAGACTCACCACTCACCACCACTCACGACCACTCACCACCACTCACCTCCACTCACCATAGACTCACCACTCACCACCACTCACCACCACTCACCATACACTCACCATAGACTCACCACTCACCACCACTCACCACCACTCACCATACACTCACCATAAACTCACCACTCACCACCACTCACCACCACTCACCTCCACTCACCATAGACTCACCACTCACCATAGACTCACCACTCACCACCAATCACCACCACTCACCAATCACCATAGACTCACCACTCACCACCACTCACCACCACTCACCACTCACCATAGACTCACCACTCACCACTACTCACCACTCACCATAGACTCACCACTCACCTCCACTCACCATAGACTCACCACTAACCACCACTCACCATAGACTCACCACTCACCATAGACTCACCACCACTCACCACCACTCACCGTAGACTCACCACTCACCACCACTCACCACTCACCATAGACTCACCACTCACCACCACTCACCATAGACTCACCACTCACCATAGACTCACCATAGACTCATCACTCACCACTAATCACCTCCACTCACCATACACTCACCAACACTCACCACTCACCGTAGACTCACCACTCACCATAGACTCACCACTCACCACCACTCAACATAGACTCACCACTCACCATAGACTCACCACTCACCACCACTCACCACCACTCACCACCACTCACCACTCACCATAGACTCACCACCACTCACCACCACTCACCACTCACCACAGACTCACCACTCACCACCACTCACCACCACTCACCACTGACCATAGACTCACCACTCACCACCACTCACCATAGACTCACCACCACTCACCCCTCGCCATAGACTCACCACTCACCACCACTCACCACTCACCGTAGACTCACCACTCACCACCACTCACCACCACTCACCATAGACTCACCACTCACCACCACTCACCTCAATTCACCTCCACTTAGCGCCACTCATCATAGACTCACCACTCACCTACACTCACGATAGACTCACCGTAGACTCACCACTCACCATGGACTCACCACTCACTACCACTCACCACCACTCACCACCACTCACCAGACACTCACCACTCACCACCACTCACTATCGACTCACCACTCATCATAGACTCACCACCACTCACCCCTCGCCATAGACTCACCACCACTCACCACTCACCGTAGACTCACCACTCACCACCACTCACCACCACTCACCATAGACTCACCACTCACCACCACTCACCTCAATTCACCTCCACTTAGCTCCACTCACAATAGACTCACCACTCACCTACACTCACGATAGACTCACCGTAGACTCACCACTCACCATAGACTCACCACTCACCACCACTCACCATAGACTCACCATAGACTCACCACTCACCACCACTCACCACCACTCACCACCACTCACCACTCACCATAGACTCACCACTCACCACCACTCACCACTCACCACAGACTCACCACTCACCACCACTCACCACCACTCACCACTGACCATAGACTCACCACTCACCACCACTCACCAAAGACTCACCACCACTCACCCCTCGCCATAGACTCACCACTCACCACCACTCACGACTCACCGTAGACTCACCACTCACCACCACTCACCACCACTCACCATAGACTCACCACTCACCACCACTCACCTCAATTCACCTCCACTTAGCGCCACTCATCATAGACTCACCACTCACCTACACTCACGATAGACTCACCGTAGACTCACCACTCACCATGGACTCACCACTCACTACCACTCACCACCACTCACCACCACTCACCAGACACTCACCACTCACCACCACTCACTATCGACTCACCACTCACCATTGACTCACCACCACTCACCCCTCGCCATAGACTCACCACCACTCACCACTCACCGTAGACTCACCACTCACCACCACTCACCACCACTCACCATAGACTCACCACTCTCCACCACTCACCTCAATTCACCTCCACTTAGCTCCACTCACAATAGACTCACCACTCACCGACACTCACGATAGACTCACCGTAGACTCACCACTCACCATAGACTCACCACTCACCACCACTCACCATAGACTCACCACTCACTACCACTCACCACTACTCACCACTCACCATAGACTCACCACTCACCTCCACTCACCATAGACTCACCACTCACCACCACTCACCATAGACTCAACACTCACCACCACTCACCACCACTCACCACCACTCACCACTCAACACCACTCACCATAGACTCACCACTCACCTCCACTCACCATAGACTCACCACTCACCATAGATTCACCACTCACCACCACTCACCATAGACTCACCACTCACCTCCACTCACCATAGACTCACCACTCACCACCACTCACCATAGACTCAACACTCACCACCACTCACCACCACTCAACACCACTCACCATAGACTCACCACTCACCTCCACTCACCATAGACTCACCACTCACCACCACTCACCATAGACTCACCACTCACCACCACTCACCACCACTCACCACTCACCATAGACTCACCACTCACCACCACTCACCTCCACTCACCTCCACTCACCATTAACTCACCACTCACCTCCACTCACCATAGACTCACCACTCACCACCACTCACCGTAGACTCACCACTCACCATCACTCACCTCCACTCACCAGACACTCACCATAGACTCACCACTCACCACCACTCACCAACGACTCACCACTCACCACCACTCACCACCACTCACCCCTCGCCATAGACTCACCACTCACCACCACTCACCACTCACCACCACTCACCTCCACTCACCACTCACCATAGACTCACCACTCACCACCACTCACCATAGACTCAACACTCACCACCACTCACCACCACTCACCACTCACTGTAGACTCACCACTCACCTCCACTCACCTCCACTCACCATAGACTCACCACTCACCTCCCCTCACTATAGACTCACCGTAGACTCACCACTCACCACCACTCACCACCACTCACCATAGACTCACCACTCACCACCACTCACCGTTGGCTCACCACTCACCACCACTCACCACCACTCACCATAGATTGACCACTCACCATAGACTCACCACTCACCACCACTCACCATAGACTCACCATAGACTCACCACTCACCACCACTCACCATAGTCTCACCACTCACCACCACTCACCATAGACTCATCATAGACTCACCACTCACCATAGACTCACCACTCACCACCACTCACCATAGACTGAACACTCACCATAGACTCACCACTCACCACCACTCACCATAGACTCACCATAGACTCACCACTCACCACCACTCACCATAGACTCACCACTCACCATAGACTCACCACTCACCACCACTCACCATAGACTCACCATAGACTCACCACCACTCACCATAGTCTCACCACTCACCACCACTCACCATAGACTCAACATAGACTCACCACTCACATAAACTCACCACTCACCACCACTCACCTCCACTCACCATAGACTCACAACTCACCACCACTCACCATAGACTCACCACTCACCATAGACTCACCACTCACCACCACTCACCATAGACTCACCACTCACCACCACTCACCACCACTCACCACTCACCATAGACTCACCACTCACCACCACTCACCATACACTCACCATAGACTCACCACTCACCCCTCGCCATAGACTCACCACTCACCACCACTCACCACTCACCACCACTCACCTCCACTCACCGCTCACCATAGACTCACCACTCACCACCACTCACCATAGACTCAACACTCACCACCACTCACCCCTCGCCATAGACTCACCACTCACCACCACTCACCACTCACTGTAGACTCACCACTCACCTCCACTCACCTCCACTCACCATAGACTCACCACTCACCTCCCCTCACTATAGACTCACCGTAGACTCACCACTCACCACCACTCACCACCACTCACCATAGACTCACCACTCACCACCACTCACCGTTGGCTCATCACTCACCACCATTCACCACCACTCACCATAGATTCACCACTCACCATAGACTCACCACTCACCACCACTCACCATAGACTCACCATAGACTCACCACTCACCACCACTCACCATAGTCTCACCACTCACCACCACTCACCATAGACTCATCATAGACTCACCACTCACCATAGACTCACCACTCACCACCACTCACCATAGACTCACCATAGACTCACCACTCACCACCACTCACCATAGACTCACCACTCACCATAGACTCACCACTCACCACCACTCACCATAGACTCACCATAGACTCACCACCACTCACCATAGTCTCACCACTCACCACCACTCACCATAGACTCAACATAGACTCACCACTCACATAAACTCACCACTCACCACCACTCACCTCCACTCACCATAGACTCACAACTCACCACCACTCACCATAGACTCACCACTCACCATAGACTCACCACTCACCACCACTCACCATAGACTCACCACTCACCACCACTCACCACCACTCACCACTCACCATAGACTCACCACTCACCACCACTCACCATACACTCACCATAGACTCACCACTCACCATTACTCACCATAGACTCACCACTCACCACCACTCACCACTCACCGTAGACTCACCACTCACCACCACTCACCTCCACTCACCATAGACTCACCACTCACCTACACTCACCATAGACTCACCGTAGACTCACCACTCACCACCACTCACCACCACTCAACATAGACTCACCACTCACCACCACTCACCGTAGACTCACCACTCACCACCACTCACCGTAGACTCACCACTCACCACCACTCACCACCACTCAACATAGACTCACCACTCACCATAGACTCACCACTCACCACCACTCACCATAGACTCACCATAGACTCACCACTCACCACCACTCACCATAGTCTCACCACTCACCACCACTCACCATAGACTCAACACTCACCACCACTCACCACCACTCACCATAGACTCAACACTCACCACCACTCACCACCACTCACCATAGACTCACCACTCACCACCACTCACCATAGACTCAACACTCACCACCACTCACCACCACTCACCGTTGACTCACCACTCACCACCACTCACCATAGTCTCACCACTCACCACCACTCACCATAGACTCACCATAGACTCACCACTCACCACCACTCACCATAGCCTCACCACTCACCACCACTCACCATAGACTCACCACTCACCATAGACTCACCACTCACCACTACTCACCATAGACTCAACACTGCACCGTAGACTCAACACTGCACCATAGACTCACCACTCACCACCACTCACCTCCACTCACCTCCACTCACCATAGACTCACCACTCACCATAGACTCACCACCACTCACCATATACTCACCATAGACTCACCACTCACCACCACTCACCATAGTCTCACCACTCACCACCACTCACCATAGACTCAACACTCACCACCACTCACTACCACTCACCATAGACTCACCACTCACCACCACTCACCACCACTCAACATAGACTCACCACTCACCACCACTCACCGTAGACTCACCACTCACCACCACTCACCGTAGACTCACCACTCACCACCACTCACCACCACTCAACATAGACTCACCACTCACCATAGACTCACCACTCACCACCACTCACCATAGACTCACCATAGACTCACCACTCACCACCACTCACCATAGTCTCACCACTCACCACCACTCACCATAGACTCAACACTCACCACCACTCACCACCACTCACCATAGACTCAACACTCACCACCACTCACCACCACTCACCATAGACTCACCACTCACCACCACTCACCATAGACTCAACACTCACCACCACTCACCACCACTCACCGTTGACTCACCACTCACCACCACTCACCATAGTCTCACCACTCACCACCACTCACCATAGACTCACCATAGACTCACCACTCACCACCACTCACCATAGCCTCACCACTCACCACCACTCACCATAGACTCACCACTCACCATAGACTCACCACTCACCACTACTCACCATAGACTCAACACTGCACCGTAGACTCAACACTGCACCATAGACTCACCACTCACCACCACTCACCTCCACTCACCTCCACTCACCATAGACTCACCACTCACCATAGACTCACCACCACTCACCATATACTCACCATAGACTCACCACTCACCACCACTCACCATAGTCTCACCACTCACCACCACTCACCA
>NW_027422624.1:77500-82568 GCF_048934315.1 Petromyzon marinus
CTCACCAATCACTCACCTATCACTCACCACACACTCACCAATCACTCACCAATCACTCACCAATCACTCACCAATCACTCACTCACACACTCACACACACTCACACACACACTCACCTACTCACCCACTCACCACACACTCACTCACCAATCACTCACCAATCACTCACCAATCACACACTCACACACTCACACACACACTCACACACTCACCCACTCACACACTCACTCACTCACTCACCAATCACTCACCACTCACTCACCAATCACTCACCAATCACTCACCACACACTCACCAATCACTCACCACTTACTCACACACTCACTCATTCACTCACACACCATTCACTCACTCACAACTCACACACTCACTCACTCACCACTCACTCACCCACCACACACTCACTCACCACTCACTCACTCACCAATCACTCACCAATCACTCACAATCACTCACTCACACACTCACACTCACCCACTCACCCACTCACACACTCACCACTTACTCACCAATCACTCACCACTTACACACCACTTACTCACCACTCACTCACCACTCACTCACCACTTGCTCACACACTCACTCATTCACTCACACCATTCACTCACTCACCACACACTCACTCACCAATCACACACTCACACACTCACACACACACACACACACTCACCACTCACACACTCACTCACTCACCAATCACTCACCACTCACATCACCAATCACTCACCATCTACACTCACCAATCACCACCACTTACTTCAAACACTCACTCATTCACTCTCACACCATTCACTCACTCCTACTCACACACTCACTCACTCACCACTCACTCTCCACCACACACTCACTCACCACTCACTCACTCACTCACCAATCACTCACCAATCACTTCACCAGCCACTCACTCACCACTCACACTCACCCACTCACCCACTCACACTCTCACCACTTACTCACCAATCACTCACCACTTCACACCACTTACTCACCACTCACTTCCACCACACACTCACCACTTACTCACCACTCACTCACCTTACACACACTCCATCATTCACTACACTCAATTCACTCACTCACCACACACTCACTCACCAATCACTCACCCAATCACACACTCACACACTCACACAACACACTCACACACTCACCCACTCACACACTCACTCACTCACCAATCACTCACCACTCACTCACCAATCACTCACCAATCACTCACCACACACTCACCAATCACTCACCACTTACTCACACACTCACTCATTCACTCACACACCATTCACTCACTCACAACTCACACACTCACTCACTCACCACTCACTCACCCACCACACACTCACTCACCCTCACTCACTCACCAATCACTCACCAATCACTCACCAATCACTCACTCACACACTCACACTCACCCACTCACCCACTCACACACTCACCACTTACTCACCAATCACTCACCACTTACACACCACTTACTCACCACTCACTCACCACACACTCACCACTTACTCACCACTCACTCACCACTTACTCACACACTCACTCATTCACTCACACACCATTCACTCACTCACCACACACTCACTCACCAATCACTCACCAATCACACACTCACACACTCACACACACACTCACACACTCACCCACTCACACACTCACTCACTCACCATCACTCACCACTCACTCACCAATCACTCACCAATCACTCACCACACACTCACCAATCACTCACCACTTACTCACACACTCACTCATTCACTCACACACCATTCACTCACTCACAACTCACACACTCACTCACTCACCACTCACTCACCCACCACACACTCACTCACCACTCACTCACTCACCAATCACTCACCAATCACTCACCAATCACTCACTCACACACTCACACTCACCCACTCACCCACTCACACACTCACCACTTACTCACCAATCACTCACCACTTACACACCACTTACTCACCACTCACTCACCACACACTCACCACTTACTCACCACTCACTCACCACTTACTCACACACTCACTCATTCACTCACACACCATTCACTCACTCACCACACACTCACTCACCAATCACTCACCAATCACACACTCACACACTCACACACACACTCACACACTCACCCACTCACACACTCACTCACTCACCAATCACTCACCACTCACTCACCAATCACTCACCAATCACTCACCACACACTCACCAATCACTCACCACTTACTCACACACTCACTCATTCACTCACACACCATTCACTCACTCACAACTCACACACTCACTCACTCACCACTCACTCACCCACCACACACTCACTCACCACTCACTCACTCACCAATCACTCACCAATCACTCACCAATCACTCACTCACACACTCACCACTCACCCACTCACCCACTCACACACTCACCACTTACTCACCAATCACTCACCACTTACACACCACTTACTCACCACTCACTCACCACTCACTCACCACTTGCTCACACACTCACTCATTCACTCACACACCATTCACTCACTCACCACACACTCACTCACCAATCACACACTCACACACTCACACACACACTCACACACTCACCCACTCACACACTCACTCACTCACTCACCAATCACTCACCACTCACTCACCAATCACTCACCAATCACTCACCACACACTCACCAATCACTCACCACTTACTCACACACTCACTCATTCACTCACACACCATTCACTCACTCACAACTCACACACTCACTCACTCACCACTCACTCACCCACCACACACTCACTCACCACTCACTCACACTCACCACTCACTCACTCACCAATCACTCACCAATCACTCACCAATCACTCACTCACACACTCACATTCACCCACTCACCCACTCACACACTCACCACTTACTCACAATCACTCACCACTTACACACCACTTACTCACCACTCACTCACCACACACTCACCACTTACTCACCACTCACTCACCACTTACTCACACACTCACTCATTCACTCACACACCATTCACTCACTCACCACACACTCACTCACCAATCACTCACCAATCACACACTCACACACTCACACACACACTCACACACTCACCCACTCACACACTCACTCACTCACTCACCAATCACTCACCACTCACTCACCAATCACTCACCAATCACTCACCACACACTCACCAATCACTCACCACTTACTCACACACTCACTCATTCACTCACACACCATTCACTCACTCACAACTCACACACTCACTCACTCACCACTCACTCACCCACCACACACTCACTCACCACTCACTCACTCACCAATCACTCAGCCAATCACTCACCAATCACTCACTCACACACTCACACTCACCCACTCACCCACTCACACACTCACCACTTACTCACCAATCACTCACCACTTACACACCACTTACTCACAACTCACTCACCACACACTCACCACTACTCACCACTCACTCACCACTTACTCACACACTCACTCATTCACTCACACACCATTCACTCCACCACACACTCACTCACCAATCACTCACCAATCACACACTCACACACACACACACACTCACACACTCTCACCCACTCACACACTCACACACCACTCACCATCACTCACCACTCACTCACCAATCACTCACCAATCACTCACCACACACTCACCAATCACTCACCACTACTCACACACTCACTCATTCACTCACTCACCATTCACTCACTCACAACTCACACACTCACTCACTCACCCACTCACTCACCCACCACACACTCACTCACCACTCACTCACTCACCAAGCACTCACCATTCACTCACCAATCACTCACTCACACACTCACACTCACCCACGCACCCACTCACACACTCACCACTTACTCACCAATCACTCCACCACTTACACACCACTTACGTACCACTCACTCACCACTCACTCACCACTCTCACACACTCACTCATCACTCCACACCATTCACCACTCACCACACACTCACTCACCATCACACCCTCACACACTCACACACACACACCCCCCCACCACACACTCACACTCACCAATCACTCACCACTCACTCACCAATCACTCACCAATCACTCCCACACACTCACCAATCACTCACCACTTACTCACACACTCACTCATTCACTCACACACCCATTCACTCACTCACAACTCACACACACACTCACTCACCACTCACTCACCACCACCACTCACTCACCACTCACTCACTCACCAATCACTCACCACTCACCACCACTCACACTCACCCACTCACCCACTCACACACCACCACTTACTCACCAATCACTCCACCACTTACACACCACTTACTCCCCACTCACCACACACTCACCACTTACTCACCACTCACTCACCACTTACTCACACACTCACTCATTCACTCACACACCATTCACTCACTCACCACACACTCACTCACCAATCACTCACCAATCACACACTCACACACTCACACACACACTCACACACTCACCCACTCACACACTCACTCACTCACCAATCACTCACCACTCACTCACCAATCACTCACCAATCACTCACCACACACTCACCAAGCACTCACCACTTACTCACACACTCACTCATTCACTCACACACCATTCACTCACTCACAACATCACACACTCACTCACTCACCACTCACTCACCCACCACACACTCACTCACCACTCACTCACTCACCAATCACTCACCAATCACTCACCAATCACTCACTCACACACTCACACTCACCCACTCACCCACTCACACACTCACCACTTACTCACCAATCACTCACCACTTACACACCACTTACTCACCACTCACTCACCACACACTCACACTTACTCACCACTCACTCACCACTTACTCACACACTCACTCATTCACTCACACACCATTCACTCACTCACCACACACTCACTCACCAATCACTCACCAATCACACACTCACACACTCACACACACACTCACACACTCACCCACTCACACACTCACTCACTCACTCACCAATCACTCACCACTCACTCACCAATCACTCACCAATCACTCACCACACA
>NW_027422624.1:82668-132668 GCF_048934315.1 Petromyzon marinus
AGATGGGGGTGAGATTGGGGTGTGAGATGGGAGGTGAGATGGGGGGTGAGATGGAGGGTGAGATGGGGGGAGGGGGAGATGGGGTGAGGAGGTGGGGGTGAGATGGGGGTGAGATGGGGGTGAGATGGGGTGAGATGGGGTGAGATGGGGGTGAGATGGGGGTGAGATGGGGTGAGATGGGGGTGAGATGGGGGGAGATGGGGGTGAGATGGGGGTGAGATGGGGGTGAGATGGGGGTGAGGGGGTGAGGGGGGGGGAGATGGGGGTGAGAGTGGGGTGAGATGGGGGTGAGATGGGGGTGAGATGGGGGTGAGGGTGAGATGGGGGTGAGATGGGGTGAGATGGGGGTGAGATGGGGGTGAGATGGGGTGAGGATGGGGGTGAGATGGGGGTGAGATGGGGGTGAGATGGGGTGAGATGGGGGGTGAGATGGGGGTGAGATGGGGGTGAGATGGGGGTGAGATGGGGGTGATGGGGTGAGTGGGGGTGAGATGGGGGTGAGATGGGGGTGAGATGGGGGTGAGATGGGGGTGAGATGGGGGTGAGATGGAGGTGAGATGGGGGTGAGATGGGGGTGAGATGGGGGTGAGATGGGGGTGAGATGGGGGTGAGATGGGGGTGAGATGGGGTGAGATGGGGGTGAGATGGGGGTGAGATGGGGGTGAGATGGGGGTGAGATGGGGGTGAGATGGGGGTGAGATGGGGGTGAGATGGGGGTGAGATGGGGGTGAGATGGGGGTGAGATGGGGGTGAGATGGGGGTGAGATGGGGGTGAGATGGGGGTGAGATGGGGGTGAGATGGGGGTGAGATGGGGGTGAGATGGGGGTGAGATGGGGGTGAGATGGGGTGAGATGGGGGTGAGATGGGGGTGAGATGGGGTGAGATGGGGGTGAGATGGGGGTGAGATGGGGGTGAGATGGGGGTGAGATGGGGGTGAGATGGGGGTGAGATGGGGGTGAGATGGGGGTGAGATGGGGGTGAGATGGGGGGGTGAGATGGGGGTGAGATGGGGGTGAGATGGGGGTGAGATGGGGGTGAGATGGGGTGAGATGGGGGTGAGATGGGGTGAGATGGGGGTGAGATGGGGGTGAGATGGGGGTGAGATGGGGGTGAGATGGGGGTGAGATGGGGGTGAGAGGGGGTGAGATGGGGGTGAGATGGGGGTGAGATGGGGTGAGGATGGGGGTGAGATGGGGTGAGATGGGGGTGAGATGGGGGTGAGATGGGGGTGAGATGGGGGTGAGATGGAGGTGAGATGGGGGTGAGATGGGGTGAGATGGGGTGAGATGGGGGTGAGATGGGGTGAGATGGGGGTGAGATGGGGGTGAGATGGGGGTGAGATGGGGGTGAGATGGGGTGAGATGGGGTGAGATGGGGGTGAGATGGGGGTGAGATGGGGGTGAGTGAGATGGGGGTGAGATGGGGGTGAGATGGGGGTGAGATGGGGGTGAGATGGGGGTGAGATGGGGGTGAGATGGGGGTGAGATGGGGGTGAGATGGGGGTGAGATGGGGTGAGATGGGGTGAGATGGGGGTGAGATGGGGGTGAGATGGGGGTGAGATGGGGGTGAGATGGGGGTGAGATGGGGGTGGAGATGGGGGTGAGATGGGGGTGAGATGGGGGTGAGATGGGGTGAGATGGGGGTGAGATGGGGTGAGATGGGGGTGAGATGGGGGTGAGATGGGGGTGAGATGGGGGTGAGATGGGGGTGAGATGGGGGGGGAGGATGGGGGGTGAGATGGGGGTGAGATGGGGGTGAGATGGGGGTTGAGATGGGGGTGAGATGGGGGTGAGATGGGGGTGAGATGGGGGTGAGATGGGGGTGAGATGGGGGTGAGATGGGGGTGAGGTGGGGGTGAGATGGGGGTGGAGGGGGTGAGATGGGGGTGGGGGGTGAGATGGGGGTGAGATGGGTGAGATGGGGGTGAGATGGGGGTGAGATGGGGGGTGAGATGGGGGTGAGATGGGGGTGAGATGGGGGTGAGATGGGGGTGAGATGGGAGGTGAGATGGGGGTGAGATGGGGGTGAGATGGGGGTGAGATGGAGGTGAGATGGGGGTGAGATGGGGGTGAGATGGGAGGTGAGATGGGGGTGAGATGGGTGAGATGGGGGTGAGATGGGGGGTGAGATGGGGGTGAGATGGAGGTGAGATGGGGGTGAGATGGGGGTGAGATGGGGGTGAGATGGGGGGTGAGATGGGGGTGAGATGGGGGTGAGATGGGGGTGAGATGGGGGGGATGGGGGTGAGATGGGGGTGAGATGGGGGTGAGATGGGGGTGAGATGGGGGTGAGATGGGGGTGAGATGGGGTGAGATGGGGGTGAGATGGGGGTGAGATGGGGTGAGATGGGGGTGAGATGGGTGAGATGGGGGTGAGATGGGGGTGAGATGGGGGTGAGATGGGGGTGAGATGGGGGTGAGATGGGGGTGAGTGGGGGTGAGGTGGGGTGAGGTGGGGGTGAGGTGGGGGTGAGGTGGGGGTGAGGTGGAGTGAGTGATGATGATGATGAGGTAATGGAGGAGGATGATATTGATGATGAGGAGGAGTTAATGGAGGATGATGATGAGGTAATAGAGGATGATGATGAGGGGATAATGGAGGAGGAGGATGATGATGATGAGGTAATGGAGGAGGAGGATGATGAGGGGATAATGGAGGAGGAGGATGATGATGATGATGATGAGGAGGAGTTAATGGAGGATGATGAGGGGATAATGGAGGAGGAGGATGATGATGATGATGATGATGAGGAGGAATTAATGGAGGATGATGAGGAGGAGGAGTTAATGGAGGATGATGATGATGATGAGGTAATGGAGGAGGATGATGATGAGGAGTTAATGGAGGATGACGATGATGTTGATGAGGTAATGGATGAGGATGATGATGAGGGGGTTAATGGAGGAGGATGATGAGGTAATGGAAGAAGAGGTGGAGGAGGAGGATGATGATGATTGTGAGGTAATGGAGGAGGAGGTGGAGGAGGTAATGGAAGATGATGATGAGGTAATGGAGGATGATGATGATGATAAGGTAATGGAGGATGATGATGATGAGGTAATGGAGGAAGGGGTGGAGGATGATGAAGATGATGAGGAGTTAATGGAGGATGATGATGAGGTAATGGAGGAAGAGGAGGTAATGGAGGATCCTGATGATGAGGTAATGGAGGATGATGATGATGAGGTAATGGAGGAGGAGGATGAGTAATGGAGGAAGATGATGATGATGATGAGGTAATGGAGGAAGAGGAGTTAATGGAGGAGGATGATGATGATGAGGTACTGAATGATGATGATGAGGTAATGGAGGATGATGAGGTAATGGAGGAAGATGATGATGATGAGGTAATGGATGATGATGATGAGGTAATGGAGGATGATGATGAGGTAATGGAGGATGATGATGAGGTAATGGAGGATGATGATGAGGTAATGGAGGAAGATGATGAGGTAATGGAGGATGATGATGATGATGAGGTAATGGATGATGATGATGAGGTAATGGAGGATGATGATGAGGTAATGGAGGAGGAAGATGATGATGATGAAGTAATGGATGATGATGAGGTAATGGAGGAAGAGGATGATGAGGGGATAATGGAGGAGGAGCATGAAGATGATGAGGAGTTAATGGAGGATGATGATGAGAAGGTAATGGAGGAAGAGGAGGTAATGGAGAATGCTGATGATGAGGTAATGGAGGAGGATGATGATGAGGTAATGGATGATGATGAGGTAATGGAGGATGATGATGATGAGGTAATGGAGGATGATGATGATGAGGTAATGGATGATGATGAGGTAATGGAGGAAGATGATGATGATGATGATGATGTAATGGAGGAGGATGATGATGATGATGATGAGGTAATGGATGATGATGAGGTAATGGATGATGATGAGGTAATGGAAGATGATGATGATGAGGTAATGGAGGAAGAGGAGCTAATGGAGTTAATGGAGGTGGCGGAGTCAATCGATCTACGCTAAGTGCGGCCCACCGGGCACTCCACCGGCATTCCGTATCCGGAGCCACCGGTTGAATAATTTATTATAATAATTATTAATATCGTTGTTATTGATTCATCATTCTTGTTGTCGTTTCGATTTAAACCTTCCGTGACTGCAAGGATTCATCCCTCTTTGGTTCTTTCGGTAAAGTCGCCACCACGTAGAATGAGAATAATAAAATAATAAATTGATAAACTAAAATAACGCGGTAAAATTCTCACGACGTTTCGGCCACAATGCAAGCGGCCTTCATCAGGTGAAGGGACGAGACCGTCTGTAACTACTGTCCTCCAGAAATCTCTCTGATTGAGAGGGGGTCAAATGGTTATTTCCCTCATTAAAATGCAAATCAATTTATAACATTTTTGACGTGCGTTTTTCTGGATGATTTTGTTGTTGATATTCTGTCTATTCTCACTGTTCAAATAAACCTACCGTTAAAATTCTAGACTGATCATTTCTTTGTCAGTGGGCAAACGTAGAAAATCAGCAGGGGATCAAATAGTTATTTCCCTCACTGTAGTAGTGTAGTATGTAGTGTAGTGTATAGTGTAGTGTGTATAGTAGTGCATTATAGTGTGTAGTGTAGTGTGTATAGTAGTGCATTGTAGTGTAGTGTATAGTAGTGTAGTATGTAGTGTCTAGTAGTGTAGTGTGTATAGTAGTGTAGTATGTAGTGTGTATAGTAGTGTATAGTAGTGTGGTGTATAATAGTGTAGTGTATAGTAGTGTAGTGTATAGTAGTGTAGTATGTAGTGTCTAGTAGTGTAGTGTGTATAGTAGTGTAGTGTGTAGTGTGTATAGTAGTGTATAGTAGTGTAGTATGTAGTATATAGTAGTGTAGTGTATAGTAGTGTAGTATGTAGTGTATAGTAGTGTAGTGTATAGTAGTGTAGTGTATAGTGTAGTGTATAGTAGTGTAGTGTATAGTAGTGTAGTATGTAGTATATAGTAGTGTAGTGTATAGTAGTGTAGTATGTAGTGTATAGTAGTGTAGTGTATAGTAGTGTAGTGTATAGTGTAGTGTATAGTAGTGTAGTGTATAGTAGTGTAGTATGTAGTATATAGTAGTGTAGTGTATAGTAGTGTAGTATGTAGTGTATAGTAGTGTAGTATGTAGTGTATAGTAGTGTAGTATGTAATGTATAGTAGTGTAGTATGTAGTGTATAGTAGTGTAGTGTATAGTAGTGTAGTATGTAGTGTATAGTAGTGTAGTGTATAGTAGTGTAGTATGTAGTGTATAGTAGTGTAGTATGTAGTGTATAGTAGTGTAGTATGTAATGTATAGTAGTGTAGTGTGTAGTGTATGTAGTGTAGTATGTAGTGTATAGTAGTGTATAGAAGTGTATGTAGTGTATAATAGTGTATAGTAGTGTATAATAGTGTATAGTAGTGTATGTAGTGTAGTGTGTAGTGTAGTATGTAGTGTAGTATGTAGTGTATAGTATTGTATGTAGTGTAGTGTGTAGTGTATGTAATGTATGTAGTGTAGTAGTGTATGTAGTGTAATATGTAGTGTATAGTAGTGTATAGTGGTGTAGTGTGTAGTGTATAGTAGTGTATGTAGTGTATGTAGTGTAGTATGTAGTGTATAGCAATGTATAATAGTGTATAGTAGTGTATGTAGTGTAGTACGTAGTGTAGTAGTGTATAGTAGTGTATGTAGTGTAGTATGTAGTGTAGTAGTTTATGTAGTGTATAGTAGTGTAGTAGTTTATGTAGTGTATAGTAGTGTATGTAGTGTATAGTAGTGTATAGTAGTGTATAATAGTGTATGTAGTGTAGTATGTAGTGTAGTATGTAGTGTATAATAGTGTATAGTAGTGTATGTAGTGTAGTACGTAGTGTAGTGTGTAGTGTAGTATGTAGTGTAGTATGTAGTGTATAGTAGTGTATAGTAGTGTATGTAGTGTAGTACGTAGTGTATAGTAGTGTATAATAGTGTATGTAGTGTAGTACGTAGTGTATAGTAGTGTATAGTAGTGTATGTAGTATAGTATGTAGTGTATAGTAATGTATAATAGTGTATAGTAGTGTATGTAGTGTAGTACGTAGTGTATAGTAGTGTATAGTAGTGTATGTAGTGTAGTATGTAGTGTATAATAGTGTATAATAGTGTATAGTAGTGTATGTAGTGTAGTACGTGTGTAGTGTGTAGTGTAGTATGTAGTATATAGTAGTGTAGTGTATAGTAGTGTAGTATGTAGTGTATAGTAGTGTAGTGTATAGTAGTGTAGTGTATAGTGTAGTGTATAGTAGTGTAGTGTATAGTAGTGTAGTATGTAGTATATAGTAGTGTAGTGTATAGTAGTGTAGTATGTAGTGTATAGTAGTGTAGTATGTAGTGTATAGTAGTGTAGTATGTAATGTATAGTAGTGTAGTATGTAGTGTATAGTAGTGTAGTGTATAGTAGTGTAGTATGTAGTGTATAGTAGTGTAGTGTATAGTAGTGTAGTATGTAGTGTAGTGTATAGTGTAGTGTGTATAGTAGTGCATTGTAGTGTGTAGTGTAGTGTGTATAGTAGTGCATTGTAGTGTAGTGTATAGTAGTGTAGTATGTAGTGTCTAGTAGTGTAGTGTGTATAGTAGTGTAGTATGTAGTGTGTATAGTAGTGTATAGTAGTGTAGTGTATAGTAGTGTAGTGTATAGTAGTGTAGTATGTAGTGTATAGTAGTGTAGTATGTAGTGTGTATAGTAGTGTATAGTAGTGTGGTGTATAATAGTGTAGTGTATAGTAGTGTAGTGTATAGTAGTGTAGTATGTAGTGTCTAGTAGTGTAGTGTGTATAGTAGTGTAGTGTGTAGTGTGTATAGTAGTGTATAGTAGTGTAGTATGTAGTATATAGTAGTGTAGTGTATAGTAGTGTAGTATGTAGTGTATAGTAGTGTAGTGTATAGTAGTATAGTGTAGTGTATAGTAGTGTAGTGTATAGTAGTGTAGTATGTAGTATATAGTAGTGTAGTGTATAGTAGTGTAGTATGTAGTGTATAGTAGTGTAGTGGAAAGTGTAGTGTATAGTAGTGTAGTGTATAGTAGTGTAGTATGTAGTATATAGTAGTGTAGTGTATAGTAGTGTAGTATGTAGTGTATAGTAGTGTAGTATGTAGTGTATAGTAGTGTAGTATGTAAAGTATAGTAGTGTAGTATGTAGTGTATAGTAGTGTAGTGTATAGTAGTGTAGTGTATAGTAGTGTAGTATGTAGTGTATAGTAGTGTAGTGTATAGTAGTGTAGTATGTAGTGTATAGTAGTGTAGTGTATAGTAGTGTAGTATGTAGTGTATAGTAGTGTAGTATGTAATGTATAGTAGTGTAGTGTGTAGTGTATGTAGTGTAGTATGTAGTGTATAGTAGTGTATAGAAGTGTATGTAGTGTATGTAGTGTATAATAGTGTATAGTAGTGTATAATAGTGTATAGTAGTGTATGTAGTGTAGTGTGTAGTGTAGTATGTAGTGTAGTATGTAGTGTATAGTATTGTATGTAGTGTAGTGTGTAGTGTATGTAATGTATGTAGTGTAGTAGTGTATGTAGTGTAATATGTAGTGTATAGTAGTGTATAGTGGTGTAGTGTGTAGTGTATAGTAGTGTATGTAGTGTATGTAGTGTAGTATGTAGTGTATAGCAATGTATAATAGTGTATAGTAGTGTATGTAGTGTAGTACGTAGTGTAGTAGTGTATAGTAGTGTATGTAGTGTAGTATGTAGTGTAGTAGTTTATGTAGTGTATAGTAGTGTAGTAGTTTATGTAGTGTATAGTAGTGTATGTAGTGTATAGTAGTGTATAGTAGTGTATAATAGTGTATGTAGTGTAGTATGTAGTGTAGTATGTAGTGTATAATAGTGTATAGTAGTGTATGTAGTGTAGTACGTAGTGTAGTGTGTAGTGTAGTATGTAGTGTAGTATGTAGTGTATAGTAGTGTATAGTAGTGTATGTAGTGTAGTACGTAGTGTATAGTAGTGTATAATAGTGTATGTAGTGTAGTACGTAGTGTATAGTAGTGTATAGTAGTGTATGTAGTATAGTATGTAGTGTATAGTAATGTATAATAGTGTATAGTAGTGTATGTAGTGTAGTACGTAGTGTATAGTAGTGTATAGTAGTGTATGTAGTGTAGTATGTAGTGTATAATAGTGTATAATAGTGTATAGTAGTGTATGTAGTGTAGTACGTGTGTAGTGTGTAGTGTAGTATGTAGTATATAGTAGTGTAGTGTATAGTAGTGTAGTATGTAGTGTATAGTAGTGTAGTGTATAGTAGTGTAGTGTATAGTGTAGTGTATAGTAGTGTAGTGTATAGTAGTGTAGTATGTAGTATATAGTAGTGTAGTGTATAGTAGTGTAGTATGTAGTGTATAGTAGTGTAGTATGTAGTGTATAGTAGTGTAGTATGTAATGTATAGTAGTGTAGTATGTAGTGTATAGTAGTGTAGTGTATAGTAGTGTAGTATGTAGTGTATAGTAGTGTAGTGTATAGTAGTGTAGTATGTAGTGTATAGTAGTGTAGTGTATAGTAGTGTAGTATGTAGTGTATAGTAGTGTAGTATGTAATGTATAGTAGTGTAGTGTGTAGTGTATGTAGTGTAGTATGTAGTGTATAGTAGTGTATAGAAGTGTATGTAGTGTATAATAGTGTATAGTAGTGTATAATAGTGTATAGTAGTGTATGTAGTGTAGTGTGTAGTGTAGTATGTAGTGTAGTAGTGTATGTAGTGTAGTACGTAGTGTATAGTAGTGTATAATAGTGTATGTAGTGTAGTACGTAGTGTATAGTAGTGTATAATAGTGTATGTAGTGTAGTACGTAGTGTAGTGTATAGTAGTGTATAATAGTGTATAGTAGTGTATGTAGTGTAGTACGTAGTGTAGTACGTAGTGTATAGTAGTGTATAGTAGTGTATGTAGTGTAGTACGTAGTGTAGTATGTAGTGTATAGTAGTGTATAGTAGTGTATAGTAGTGTATGTAGTGTAGTACGTAGTGTAGTGTGTAACGTACGGGCGGTCTCTCCGGTGCGTGCGAGTGCAGAGTCCCAGACCGGAGCAGCTGCTCCCTCTCACCGCTACGTCCAGAAACAGCAGAAGAAGCAGAACACAAAGAGGCAGAGGATGCAGAGGGGTTGTGCTACCATGGACGGTCAGGAGGATGGTGGTGGTGGTGGTGGTGGTGGCGGTGGTGGTGGTGGTGATGGTGATGAGCCAGACGCCAGGGCTGATGTCGACAGTGGATCTGGAGATCCACCGCACGTAGCTCCCACCACCTCAGGAATTCGCTCTCGAATGACAGAGGCATTCAAGGTGAGATCATCGTGTGTCTCTGTGTGTGTGTGTCTCTGTGTGTGTGTGTCTGTGTGTGTGTCTGTGTTGTGTGTGGGGAGCGGTAGTGTAGCGGTTAGCGCTACGCTGAGCTATGAACCTGGCGACCCGGGTTCGATTCCAGCTCACGGCCAACACCAGTGACGATTATCTGAACCGGTCCCGGGCCTCCCCTAGGTCGACTCAGCTTCAAATGAGTACCTGGTGCGGTGGATAAAAACATTGCCACTAGGGAGACAAAGGCGGTCGGGCGTGGTGCTGGCCACCCACCCCCTCGTGTACCGTTTCGGCCTTCATAGGTGCTCGCTAACAGCACTTGCCCCTACAGTCTGTTAAGGCTATACGGGGGATCTTTGTTTTTATCTTTGTTGTGTGTGTCTCTGTGTGTGTGTGTGTCTCTGTGTGTGTGTGTGTCTGCGTGTCTGTCTGTGTGTGTGTGTCTGTGTGTGTGTATCCGGCAAAAAACAACCCCCTACCTCCTCATGGTGCCGGACGGGCAACTCTGTCGAGGACAGTGCTGTGGGGGGAGGGCCAATTCCGATTGGCCCCTCCCCTCATGGCATCTGTGACCACCACAGTGGCTAAACGGGGGCTCTGGACGGGTGCGAGGGGCTGGTAACCCCTCCACCTTCAATTCATTACCACGAAACCACGAGTTAAACTGAAATATGTAACTAATAAGCTTGTGCCGGAGGTCCCGGGGGGCCAGGCGTCTATGACGTCTCCTGGCCAAACCCCAATTGGCGGAGCCAGGAGATTGAATGTCTACCCTCGGGGCTCCTCCAGAAACTACGAAAAGCCACTACGGGTGGCCACGTAGAATGTTCGAACGCTCACTGCGGAGGAGAGGCTGCCACTCCTCTGTCGGGAACTGGACCGGTACCGCCTGGATCTATGTGGCATTCAGGAGGTCCGGTGGACCGATTCTGGCTCCTGCCACCATGAGGGGTGGACAGTCCTCTACTCGGGGCAGCAGACTGCCAAACAACAGGGTGTGGGTCTTCTTTTGAACAAAAGAATGAAGGGGGCGTGGGAGCGTGGCGGTGAGGTGTGGGAAGCTGTAAGCCCCAGGCTACTTTGGGCTCGCCTTCCCATCAACCGGAGGCGAGGAATGGTGGTCGTGGTTACTTATGCCCCCACCGAAGACGAACATCCGTGGAGGGATGCAGGCAAAGCGGATGAGTCAGATGCCTTCTATGACCTCCTGTCACAGGTGCTGGCTAAAGTGGCCCCTCGTGATAGAGTCATCTTGTTGGGTGACTTCACTGCCCGAGTTGGTCATGATGCTGGCACCTGGTCTGGAGTGATTGGAGGGTATGGGCCAGATCAGCTCAATAACAACGGTAGGAGGCTGCTAGATTTTTGTGCAGCCCATGGGCTTGTAATTACCAACACGCTGTTCCGGCATCGGCGCATCCACACAACATCATGGATGCATGCCGGGTCCAAGCAAGAACATCTGCTGGATTACATAGTGACGGACCAGCGAATGCGAGCCCATGTCCTTGACACCAGGACCTACCGTGGAGCTGATCTGCCCTCTGACCATCGACTAGTCATCTGTAAGATGCGCCTGCCATTCTTCCACTCCGGTGGTGGGTGTACACCCAGGACCCCATTCCAACCTAAAGTGGCCTGGTCTCAGTTATCTGATGAAAGTTGCAAGCGAGAATTTCATCATCGCTTTCGGCTGGGATTGGCATCGTCCCCGACTCCTCCTGATGTCGAGGGTAAATGGGCGAGGTTTAGGACTGTGACTCATGCAGCTGCAATGGCTGCTTTGGGTACGCGGTCCAGACCTCCCCAGACACCCTGGATGACAGAGGAGTTGTTCACGATGGTTGAGAAAAAGCGACAGGCCCACTGTCATCGGCTACAGAATCCCACGTCAGAGAATGAGGAGGGTTACCGCAGCCTTCGCTCGGAGGTTCGGAGAGCCGTGAGGCGCTGCAAGGATGGGTGGTGGTCGCGGGTTGCTGAGGAGATGGAGTCTGCCTCAGTGGCCCGTGATCACAAATCTCTATTTAACTCCATCAAAAAAGTAACCTGCAGCGCCACACCTATTACCATCATTAGGGGAAAAAACGGTGATCCAATTTCCGACCCCCAGGAACAGGTTCGCAGATTTGCTGAGCATTTCTGTGAGATCCTGGGGGAGGGAAAATCCCACAGCCAGGATAAAATCGTGGCACAAAGTGAGGATGACCCTGCTGAGGCTGCGGTGCCTCAAATATTGGATGAAGTCACCCCCTGTGAGTGGCTGGCTGAGGTGCCATCTGCTGAGGAAGTATTGAAGGCGATCCGGAGTCTGAGACCAGGAAAGGCAGCGGGCAGAGATGATCTCCCAAGCGAAATGCTGAGGGAGGGTGGCGTTTGTGCACAGACTGCCCTATATGACATCATAACAACAGTCTGGACCACTGGACGGGTTCCGCAGGATTGGAAGGATGCCCTGGTGGTCCCCCTTTTTAAGAAGGGGGACCGCACAGACTGTAACAACTACAGGGGCATCTCACTCCTCAGTGTGCCGGGAAAGGTCCTGGCAAGGATTATTCAGCATCGCCTTGCCAGGCACGCTGAGGAGAGGCTTGCGGAGCACCAATGCGGTTTCAGGAAAGGGCGGTCCTGCACAGATGCCATATTTTCTGTCCGTCTGCTACAGCAGAGGTGTAGGGAATTCCAACAAGACCTACATCTCTGCTTTATTGACCTGGTCAAGGCCTATGATACCATCAGTAGGCCTGGGCTCTGGGTCGTTCTTCGTGCTTTTGGAGTACCTGACCCTCTGCTCACGATCATTAAGGACCTTCATGATGGTGAGCGGGCCCGGGTAAAACTACGTGGCCGGGAGTCAGAGCCATTCCCTGTACACCTTGGGGTGCGACAGGGATGTCCTCTGGCTCCCACATTATTTAACATCTATTTTGACCACGTAGTTCGTGAAGCCTTCAATAGCTGTACCGGGGGAATCTCCATATGGTACAGATATAATGGGAGGCTAATCGATGCCCGGGTGCGGTCAAGGGATGGCTCCCTATTGCTCAACCATGTTATGTATGCTGATGACTTGGTAATAGCTGCTCAGTCAGAGGAGGAGTTGGAGACGCTGCTGCTGAGACTGGAGCGTGCCACTAAGAGGTGGGGCCTTACCATCAGCCCCACCAAAACTAAGCACCTGCCTGGGTATTTTGTACCATCGGACACTCCACCCCCACAACTCCCAATCGGTGATGGGGCAGTTGTGGAGAGAGTGGAGAGTTTCCCATACCTGGGCAGTGTGCTTATGACTGGCTCCAGTTTAACAGCAGAGGTCTCACTCCGAATCAGTCGAGCGGCAATATCTTTTCATCGGTTGCGTAACGCTGTGTGGAAGCTACCTGGTCTGTCGCTCCGCACTAAGCTTCAGGTCTTCTCGGCCACGGTCATTCCCTCCCTTCTCTACGCTTGCGAAACGTGGACCCCCCTAATGGAACATCTTCGCCGGTTAGAAACATTTAGGCTGGCCTGCCTACGATCCATCCTGGGTTTAACCAGACTGGATTGTGTGAGGAGCTCACAAATCCTTGAAAGATCTGGGCAGGGTCCCATCGGTGAGCTCCTCCGGCAGGCAAGGCTGCGATGGCTGGGTCATGTAGCCCGCATGCCCAGCCACCGCATGCCGAAACAGCTTTTGTTTGGCCGGATTGAGGGGGCTAAGCGGGCGCGGCACGGGCTAGAGAAGAGATGGAGTGATGTGGTACAGGAGGACGTGGAGCTGAGTGGACTTGCCGATGACTGGTACCAGCGGTGCCAAGATCGGCCTCTGTGGAGGAGGCTCGTGAAGGATGCTACTGGACAGTTGGAGGCAGTCGCCCTCCAACAACAACGGAGGGCGGAGGAGCGACGCTCACAACAGCGAGCGGAGCGCCGGGTGGCTAAAGCACAGCAGGTTGGCACAGTAGGGGGCACAGGTGGTGCATCAGCCAGTCATCTCAGTCAGTCGACCCGTGGCACCTGGGTCTGCCCCGTGACCTCCTGCCAGCGGGCGTTCGACACTTCACGTGGCCTCAGGGTGCACATAGCCTGGCACAAGCGTCGTGGTGACGTCACCGCCACTTAGTGGCGAATGGCGGTTGTTGTTGTTGTTGTCTGTGTGTGTTTGGGGAGCGATAGTGTAGCGGTTAGCGCTACGCTGCGCTATGAACCTGGCGACCCAGGTTCGATTCCAGCTCACGGCCAACACCAGTGACGATTATCTGAACCGGTCCCGGGCCTCCCCTAGGTCGACTCAGCCTCAAATGAGTACCTGGTGCGGTGGATAAAAACATTTCCACTAGGGAGACAAAGGCGGTCGGGCGTGGTGCTGGCCACCCACCCCCTCGTGTACCGTTTCCGGCCTTCATAGGTGCTCGCTAACAGCACTTGCCCCTACAGTCTGTTAAGGCTATACGGGGGATCTTTGTTTTTATCTTTGTTGTGTGTGTCTCTGTGTGTGTGTGTGTCTCTGTGTGTGTGTGTGTCTGCGTGTCTGTCTGTGTGTGTGTGTCTGTGTGTGTGTATCCGGCAAAAAACAACCCCCTACCTCCTCATGGTGCCGGACGGGAAACTCTGTCGAGGACAGTGCTGTGGGGGGAGGGCCAATTCCGATTGGCCCCTCCCCTCATGGCATCTGTGACCACCACAGGGGCTAAACGGGGGCTCTGGACGGGTGCGAGGGGCTGGTAACCCCTCCACCTTCAATTCATTACCACGAAACCACGAGTTAAACTGAAATATGTAACTAATAAGCTTGTGCCGGAGGTCCCGGGGGGCCAGGCGTCTATGACGTCTCCTGGCCAAACCCCAATTGGCGGAGCCAGGAGATTGAATGTCTACCCTCGGGGCTCCTCCAGAAACTACGAAAAGCCACTACGGGTGGCCACGTAGAATGTTCGAACGCTCACTGCGGAGGAGAGGCTGCCACTCCTCTGTCGGGAACTGGACCGGTACCGCCTGGATCTATGTGGCATTCAGGAGGTCCAGTGGACCGATTCTGGCTCCTGCCACCATGAGGGGTGGACAGTCCTCTACTCGGGGCAGCAGACTGCCAAACACCAGGGTGTGGCTCTTCTTTTGAACAAAAGAATGAAGGGGGCGTGGGGGCGTGGCGGTGAGGTGTGGGAAGCTGTAAGCCCCAGGCTACTTTGGGCTCGCCTTCCCATCAACCGGAGGCGAGGAATGGTGGTCGTGGTTACTTATGCCCCCACCGAAGACGAACATCCGTGGAGGGATGCAGGCAAAGCGGATGAGTCAGATGCCTTCTATGACCTCCTGTCACAGGTGCTGGCTAAAGTGGCCCCTCGTGATAGAGTCATCTTGTTGGGTGACTTCACTGCCCGAGTTGGTCATGATGCTGGCACCTGGTCTGGAGTGATTGGAGGGTATGGGCCAGATCAGCTCAATAACAACGGTAGGAGGCTGCTAGATTTTTGTGCAGCCCATGGGCTTGTAATTACCAACACGCTGTTCCGGCATCGGCGCATCCACACAACATCATGGATGCATGCCGGGTCCAAGCAAGAACATCTGCTGGACTACATAGTGACGGACCAGCGGATGCGAGCCCATGTCCGCAGCCTTCGCTCGGAGGTTCGGAGAGCTGTGAGGCGCTGGAAGGATGGGTGATGGTCGCGGGTTGCTGAGGAAATGGAGTTTGCCTCAGTGGCCCGTGATCACAAATCTCTATTTAACTCCATCAAAAAAGTAACCTGCAGCGCCACACCTATTACCATCATTAGGGGAAAAAACGGTGATCCAATTTCCGACCCCCAGGAACAGGTTTGCAGATTTGCTGAGCATTTCTGTGAGGTCCTGGGGGAGGGGAAATCCCTCAGCCAGGAACACATCGTGGCACAAAGTGGGGATGACCCTGCTGAGGCTGCGGTGCCTCAAATATTGGAAGAAGTCACCCCCTGTGAGTGGCTGGCTGAGGTGCCATCTGTTGAGGAAGTGCTGAAGGCAATCCGGAGTCTGAGACCAGGAAAGGCAGCGGGCAGAGATGATCTCCCAAGCGAAATCCTGAGGGAGGGTGGCGTTTGTGCACAGACTGCCCTATATGACATCATAACAACAGTCTGGACCACTGGACGGGTTCCGCAGGATTGGAAGGATGCCCTGGTGGTCCCCTCTTTAAGAAGGGGGACCGCACAGACTGTAACAACTACAGGGGCATCTCACTCCTCAGTGTGCCGGGAAAGGTCCTGGCAAGGATTATTCAACATCGCCTTGCCAGGCACGCTGAGGAGAGGCTTGCGGAGCCCCAGTGCGGTTTCAGGAAAGGGCGGTCCTGCACAGATGCCATATTTTCTGTCCGTCTGCTACAGCAGAGGTGTAGGGAATTCCAGCAAGACCTACATCTCTGCTTTATTGACCTGGTCAAGGCCTATGATACCATCAGTAGGCCTGGGCTCTGGGTTGTTCTTCGTGCTTTTGCCCACGATCATTAAGGACCTTCATGATGGTGAGCGGGCCCGGGTAAAACTACGTGGCCAGGAGTCAGAGCCATTCCCTGTACACCTTGGGGTGCGACAGGGATGTCCTCTGGCTCCCACATTATTTAACAAGGCTGCGTTGGCTGGGTCATATAGCCCGCATGCCCAGCCACCGCATGCCGAAACAGCTTTTGTTCGGCCGGATCGAGGGGGCTAAACGGGCGCGGCACGGGCTAGAGAAGAGATGGAGCGACGTGGTACAGGAGGACATGGAGCTGAGTGGACTTGCCGATGACTGGTACCAGCGGTGTCAAGATCGGCCTCTGTGGAGGAGGCTCGTGAAGGATGCTACTGGGCAGTTGGAGGTAGTCGCCCTCCAACAACAACGGTGGGCGGAGGAGCGACGCTCACAACAACGAGCGGAGTGCGGGTGGCTAAAGCACAGCAGGTTGCCACAGTAGGGGGCACAGGTGGTGCATCAGCCAGTCATCTCAGTCAGTCGACCCGTGGCACCTGGGTCTGCCCAGTGACCTCCTGCCAGTGGGCGTTCGACACTCCAGGTGGCCTCAAGGTGCACATGGCCTGGCACAAGCGTCGTGGTGACGTCACCGCCACTTAGTGGCGAATGGTGGTTGTTGTTGTTGTGTGTATATGTGTGTATATGTATGTGTCTGTGTGTATCTGTGTGTATGTGTGTGTGTCTGTGTGTGTGTCTGTGTGTCTGTGTGTCTGTGTATGTGTGTATGTATGTATATGTATGTGTGTGTATGTGTGTGTGTATCTCTGTGTGTGTGTCTGTGTACTTACAAGAGCAACTGGAAAGAGCCAGTCTGAAAACTGGAACAGTACCTTAGACACAAATTCTCGACCTACGCACGAACACAGACACACACACACACAGACACACACACATAGATACAGACACACACACAAAGACACACATAGACACACACAGACACACATAGACACACACACAGACACATATATACACACACACACACACAGACACATATAGACACACACACAGACATACATAGACACACACACACAGACACACATAGACACACACACAGACACACACACAGACACACACAGACATACATAGACACACACAGACACACATAGACACACACACACAGACACACATAGACAGAGACACACACAGACACACACAGACATACATAGACACACACAGACACACATAGACACACACAGACACACATAGACAGACACACACAGACACACACAGACACACACACACAGATACAGACACACACAGACACACACAGATACAGACACACACAGACACACATAGACAGACACACACAGACACACATAGACACACACACAGACACACACACAGACACACACAGATACAGACACACACAGACACACACAGATACAGACACAGACACACAGATACACACACACAGATAGATACATACACACACACAGACACACATGTACACACACACACAGACACACACACAGAAACACACACATAGACACACACAGACATACATAGACACACACAGACACACATAGACACACACACAGACACACACACAGATACAGACACACAGACACACATAGACAGACACACACAGACACACATAGACACACACACAGACACACACAGATACAGACACACACAGACACACACACACACAGACACACACACGCAGATACAGACACACACAGACACACACAGACACAGACACACACAGACACACACAGATACAGGCACAGACACACAACAAAGACAAAGATACACACACACAGATACACACACAGATACACACATAGACACACACACACAGACACACACACACAGACACACACACACAGACACACACACACATATAGACACACACACATATAGACACACACACAGACACACATTCTTGACCCACGCACGTCACCGCCACTTAGTGGCGAATGACGATTGATATTGTGTTGTTGTTGTGTTGGTGTTGTGTTGTGGTGTTGTTGTTGTGTTGTGTTGTTGTGTTGTGTTGTTGTGTTGTTGTTGTTGTGTTATTGTGTTGTTGTTGTGTTGTGTTGTTGTGTTGTGTTGTTGTGTTATTGTTGTGTTGTGTTATTGTTTTGTTGTTATCGTGTTATTGTGTTATTGTTGTGTTATTGTTGTGTTGTTGTTGTGTTGTTGTGTTATTGTTGTGTTGTTGTTGTGTTGTTGTTGTGTTGTTGTGTTGTTGTGTTATTGTGTTGTTGTGTTGTTGTGTTATTGTTGTGTTGTTGTCGTTGTGTTGTTGTGTTGTTGTTGTTGTGTTGTTGTGTTGTTATTGTTGTGTTGTCGTGTTATTGTGTTGTTATTGTGTTGTTGTTGTGTTGGTGTTGTGTTGTTGTTGTGTTATTGTTGTTGTTGTGTTGTGTTATTGTTGTTGTGTTATTGTTGTTGTGTTATTGTTGTTGTTGTGTTATTGTTGTGTTATTGTTGTGTTATTGTTGTTGTTGTTGTATTGTTGTTATTGTTGTTGTTGTGTTATTGTGTTGTTATTGTTGTGTTATTGTTGTTCTTGTGTTATTGTTGTGTTATTGTTGTTGTTGTGTTATTGTTGTGTTATTGTTGTTGTGTTGTTGTATTGTTGTTATTGTGTTGTTGTGTTGTTGTTGTGTTGTTGTTGTGTTGTTGTTGTGTTATTGTTGTGTTATTATTGTTGTTGTTGTGTTATTGTTGTGTTATTATTGTTGTTGTTGTGTTGTTATTGTGTTGTTGTGTTATTGTTGTTGTTGTGTACGTGCAGGTCGTCCCCACCTACTCCTATGTGACCCCCTACGGAGCACAGAGGTCTAAAGCTCCGATGGACTCCCTCTACTCCACTGTGGGCTCGCACGAGGCCGAGACTGCCCCACGTGACTCGCCCGGCAAGCCGAACCGGCGGGCCAAGGAGTGAGACACACCACGACACAGACAAAGCTCCCCCAGGTAGCCTCCAGCAGGGGCTGCAGGGGCAAGTGCAGTTAGCTAGCGAGTAGAACCACCTATGATGTACACACACAGACAAAGCTCCCCCAGGTAGCCTCCAGCAGGGCTGTAGGGGCAAGTGCAGTTAGCTAGCGAGTAGCACCACCTATGATGTACACACACAGTCAAAGCTCCCCCAGGTAGCCTCTAGCAGGGGCTGCAGGGGCAAGTGCAGTTAGCTAGCGAGTAGAACCACCTATGATGTACACACACAGACAAAGGTCCCCCTGGTAGCCTCTAGCAGGGCTATAGGGGCAAGTGCAGTTAGCTAGCCAGTAGAACCACCTATGATGTACACACACAGACAAAGCTCCCCCAGGTAGTCTCCAGCAGGGCTGCAGGGGCAAGTGCTGTTAGCTAGCGAGTAGCACCACCTATGATGTGCACACACAGACAAAGCTCCCCCAGGTAGCCTCTAGCAGGGGCTGCAGGGGCAAGTGCAGTTAGCTAGCGAGTAGAACCACCTATGATGTACACACACACAGACAAAGCTCCCCCAGGTAGCCTCCAGCAGGGCTGCAGGGGCAAGTGCAGTTAGCTAGCGAGTAGAACCACCTATGATGTACACACACACAGACAAAGCTCCCCCAGGTAGCCTCTAGCAGGGCTGTAGGGGCAAGTGCAGTTACCTAGCCAGTAGAACCACCTATGATGTACACACACAGACAAAGCTCCCCCTGGTAGCCTCTAGCAGCGCTATAGGGGCAAGTGCAGTTAGCTAGCGAGTAGCAGCAGCAGTGTCTATGTACTACACACACCACACACAGACAAAGCTCCCCCAGGTAGCCTCTAACAGGGCTGTAGGGGCAAGTGGCTCTAGTAGCGAGTAGCACCACCTATGATGTACACACAGACAAAGCTCCCCCAGGTAGCCTCTAACAGGGCTGTAGGGGCAAGTGCAGTTAGCTAGCGAGTAGCAGCAGCAGTGTCTATGTACTACACACACCACACACGGACAAAGCTCCCCCAGGTAGCCTCTAGCAGGGCTGTAGCGGCAAGTGCTGCTAGTAGCGAGTAGCACCACCTATGATGTACACACACAGACAAAGCTCCCCCAGGTAGCCTCGAGCAAGGATGTAGGGGCAAGTGCTGCTAGTAATCGCAGGTAGCAGCACCACCTATGATATACACACAGACAAAACTCCCCTTGCGTACCAGGCGAGGTAGTCAACATCTCCTAGCGACCGTGATGATGATGATGAGAGAGAGACACAGACCTCCTGTAGACCAAGCGAGGTGGTTAACATCTCATAGCCACCGTGATGATGATGAGAGAGAGACACAGACCTCCTGTATACCAGGCGAGGTAGTCAACATCTCATAGCCACCGTGATGATGATGATGAGAGAGAGACACAGACCTCCTGTAGACCAGGCGAGGTAGTCAACATCTCATAGTCACCATGATAATGATGATGAGAGAGAGACACAGACCTCCTGTAGACCAGGCGAGGTAGTTAACATCTCATAGCCACTGTGATGATGATGAGAGAGAGACAGACCTCCTGTAGACCAGGCGAGGTAGTCAACATCTCATAGCCACCGTGATGATGATGATGATGAGAGAGAGAGATACAGACCTCCTGTACACCAGGCGAGGTAGTTAACATCTCATAGCCACCATGATGTTGATGATGAGAGAGAGAGACACAGACCTCCTGTAGACCATCCGAGGTAGTTAACATCTCATAGCCACCGTGATGATGATGATGATGAGAGAGAGACACAGACCTCCTGTGTACCAGGCGAGGTAGTCAACATCTCATAGCCACCGTGATGATGATGAGAGAGAGACACAGACCTCCTGTATACCAGGCGAGGTAGTCAACATCTCATAGCCACCGTGATGATGATGCTGAGAGAGAGAGAGACACAGACCTCCTGTGTACCAGGCGAGGTAGTCAACATCTCATAGCCACCGTGATGATGATGAGAGAGAGACACAGACCTCCTGTATACCAGACGAGGTAGTCAACATCTCACAGTAACCGTGATGATGGTGAGAGAGAGACACAGACCTCCTGTAGACCAGGCGAGGTAGTCAACATCTCATAGCCACCGTGATGATGATGATGATGCGAGACACAGACCTCCTGTAGACCAGGCGAGGTAGTGAACATCTCATAGCCACTGTGATGATGATGATGATGCTGAGAGAGAGAGAGACACAGACCTCCTGTGTACCAGGCGAGGTAGTCAACATCTCATAGCCACTGTGATGATGATGAGAGAGAGACACAGACCTCCTGTAGACCGGGCGAGGTAGTCAACATCTCATAGTCACCGTGATGATGAGAGACACAGACCTCCTGTAGACCAGGCGAGGTAGTCAACATCTCATAGCCACTGTGATGATGATGATGATGCTGAGAGAGAGACACACAGACCTCCTGTGTACCAGGCGAGGTAGTCAACATCTCATAGCCACCGTGATGATGATGATGATGCTGAGAGAGAGAGAGAGACACAGACCTCCTGTGTACCAGGCGAGGTAGTCAACATCTCTCCCCCCGCGTCTCTCCCCCCGTGATGATGATGATGATGAGAGACACAGACCTCCTGTGTACCAGGCGAGGTAGTCAACATCTCATAGCCACCGTGATGATGATGAGAGAGAGACACAGACCTCCTGTAGACCAGGCGAGGTAGTCAACATCTCATAGACACCGTGATGATGATGAGAGAGAGACACAGACCTCCTGTATACCAGGCGAGGTAGTCAACATCTCTCCCCCGCGTTTCTCCCCCCGTGATGATGATGATGCTGAGAGAGACACAGACCTCCTGTGTACCAGGCGAGGTAGTCAACATCTCATAGCCACCGTGATGATGATGATGAGAGAGAGACACAGACCTCCTGTGTACCAGGCGAGGTAGTCAACATCTCTCCCCCGCGTCTCTCCCCCTGTGATGATGATTATGAGAGAGACACAGACCTCCTGTGTACCAGGCGAGGTAGTCAACATCTCATAGACACCGTGATGATGATGAGAGAGACACAGACCTCCTGTAGACCAGGCGAGGTAGTCAACATCTCATAGCCACCGTGATGATGATGATGATGATGAGAGAGAGACACAGACCTCCTGTGTACCTGGCGAGGTAGTCAACATCTCTCCCCCCGCGTCTCTCCCCCGTGATGATGATGATGATGCTGAGAGAGAGAGAGACACAGACTTCCTGTGTACCAGGCGAGGTAGTCAACATCTCATAGCCACCGTGATGATGAGAGAGAGACACAGACCTCCTGCAGACCAGGCGAGGTAGTCAACATCTCATAGCCACCGTGATGATGATTATGAGAGAGACACAGACCTCCTGTGTACCAGGCGAGGTAGTCAACATCTCATAGCCACCGTGATGATGATGACAGAGAGAGACACAGACCTCCTGTGTACCAGGCGAGGTAGTTAACATCTCATAGACACCGTGATGATGATGATGCTGAGAGAGAGAGAGACACAGACCTCCTGTAGACCAGGCGAGGTAGTCAACATCTCTCCCCCCGTGATGATGATGAGAGAGAGACAGAGACCTCCTGTGTACCAGGCGAGGTAGTCAACATCTCATAGCCACCGTGATGATGATGATGATGCTGAGAGAGAGAGAGACACAGACCTCCTGTGTACCAGGCGAGGTAGTCAACATCTCTCCCCCCGCGTCTCTCCCCCCGTGATGATGATGATGAGAGACACAGACCTCCTGTGTACCAGGCGAGGTAGTCAACATCTCATAGCCACCGTGATGATGATGAGAGAGAGACACAGACCTCCTGTAGACCAGGCGAGGTAGTCAACATCTCATAGACACCGTGATGATGATGAGAGAGACACAGACCTCCTATAGACCAGGCGAGGTAGTCAACATCTCATAGCCACCGTGATGATGATGAGAGAGAGACACAGACCTCCTGTATACCAGGCGAGGTAGTCAACATCTCTCCCCCCATGTCTCTCCCCCCGTGATGATGATGATGCTGAGAGAGAGAGAGACCTCCTGTGTACCAGGCGAGGTAGTCAACATCTCATAGCCACCGTGATGATGATGAGAGAGAGACACAGACCTCCTGTGTACCAGGCGAGATAGTCAACATCTCTCCCCCGCGTCTCTCCCCCCGTGATGATGATGATGATGATGAGAGAGAGAGAGAGACCTCCTGTGTACCAGGCGAGGTAGTCAACATCTCATAGCCGCCGTGATGATGATGATGAGAGAGACACACAGACCTCCTGTAGACCAGGCGAGGTAGTCAACATCTCTCCCCCGCGTCTCTCCCCCTGTGATGATGATTATGAGAGAGACACAGACCTCCTGTGTACCAGGCGAGGTAGTCAACATCTCATAGACACCGTGATGATGATGAGAGAGACACAGACCTCCTGTAGACCAGGCGAGGTAGTCAACATCTCATAGCCACCGTGATGATGATGATGATGATGAGAGAGTGACACAGACCTCCTGTGTACCAGGCGAGGTAGTCAACATCTCTCCCCCCGCGTCTCTCCCCCGTGATGATGATGATGATGATGCTGAGAGAGAGAGAGACACAGACTTCCTGTGTACCAGGCGAGGTAGTCAACATCTCATAGCCACCGTGATGATGAGAGAGAGACACAGACCTCCTGTAGACCAGGCGAGGTAGTCAACATCTCATAGCCACCGTGATGATGATTATGAGAGAGACACAGACCTCCTGTGTACCAGGCGAGGTAGTCAACATCTCATAGCCACCGTGATGATGATGACAGAGAGAGACACAGACCTCCTGTGTACCAGGCGAGGTAGTTAACATCTCATAGACACCGTGATGATGATGATGATGCTGAGAGAGAGAGAGAGACACAGACCTCCTGTAGACCAGGCGAGGTAGTCAACATCTCTCCCCCCGTGATGATGATGAGAGAGAGACAGAGACCTCCTGTGTACCAGGCGAGGTAGTCAACATCTCTCCCCCCGCATCTCTCCCCCCGTGATGATGATGATGAGAGACACACAGACCTCCTGTGTACCAGGCGAGGTAGTCAACATCTCTCCCCCCGCATCTCTCCCCCCGTGATGATGATGAGAGAGAGACACAGACCTCCTGTGTACCAGGCGAGGTAGTCAACATCTCATAGCCACCGTGATGATGATGATGCTGAGAGAGAGAGAGAGACACAGACCTCCTGTAGACCAGGCGAGGTAGTCAACATCTCTCCCCCCGCGTCTCTCCCCCCGTGATGATGGTGATGCTGAGAGAGAGAGAGAGACCTCCTGTGTACCAGGCGAGGTAGTCAACATCTCATAGCCACCGTGGTGATGATGATGATGCTGAGAGAGAGAGAGAGAGACCTCCTGTGTACCAGGCGAGGTAGTCAACATCTCATAGCCACCGTGATGATGATGATGATGCTGAGAGAGAGAGAGAGACCTCCTGTGTACCAGGCGAGGTAGTCAACATCTCATAGCCACCGTGATGATGATGAGAGAGAGAGAGAGACACAGACCTCCTGTGTACCAGGCGAGGTAGTCAACATCTCATAGCCACCGTGATGATAATGCTGAGAGACACAGACCTCCTGTGTACCACGCGAGGTAGTCAACATCTCATAGCCACCGTGATGATGAGAGAGAGAGACACAGACCTCCTGTGTACCTGGCGAGGTAGTCAACATCTCATAGCCACCGTGATGATGATGATGCTGAGAGAGAGACACAGACCTCCTGTGTACCACGCGAGGTAGTCAACATCTCATAGCCACCGTGATAATTATGAGAGAGACACAGACCTCCTGTGTACCAGGCGAGGTAGTCAACATCTCATAGCCACCGTGATAATTATGAGAGAGACACAGACCTCCTGTGTACCAGGCGAGGTAGTCAACATCTCTCCCCCCGCGTCTCTCCCCCCGTGGTGATAATGCTGAGAGACACAGACCTCCTGTGTACCTGGCGAGGTAGTCAACATCTCATAGCCACCGTGATGATGATGATGATGAGAGAGAGAGAGAGAGACCTCCTGTGTACCAGGCGAGGTAGTCAACATCTCTCCCCCCGCGTCTCTCCCCCCGTGAGTGCTCGTTGCCTCACGGCCGGCCCACTCGGGTCGGAGTTGGCAGCCCGGGACGCCGGCGGCGATGGCGAGCGGAAGATGGGTGGGACAGCGACGGAGGTGGTGGCGGAGGAGGAGGAGGCCGAGTCTCGCCGGGTCCACCGCCACGACTACTACGACCGCGAGATTCTCTTCGACGCCGTCGCACGCGGATCAGCCGAAGACTTGGAGGGTCTCCGTGACTTCCTGTTGCTCAATGGGAAGAAAATGTCCGCCGAGGAGTTCAAAGGTCGGTCGCTCGGTCGCTCGCTCGCTCGGTCGCTCGCTCAGTGGCTGAGTCACTCGCTCAGTCACTCGCTCAGTCACTCGCTCGGTCACTCAGTCACTCAGTCACTCAGTCAGTCACTCGCTCAGTCTCTCACTCACTCGCTCGCTCAGTCACTGGCTCAGTCACTCGCTCGCTCGCTCAGTCACTCGCTCAGTCGCTCAGTCACTCGCTCACTCACTCAGCCACTCAGTCACTCGCTCGCTCGCTCAGTCGCTCGCTCAGTCACTCGGTCAGTCACTCAGTCGCTCGCTCAGTCACTCGCTCAGTCACTCAGTTGCTCGCTCAGTCACTCGCTCAGTCTCTCGCTCAGTTGCTCGCTCAGTGGCTCAGTCACTCAGTCACTCAGTCGCTCGCTCGCTCAGTCACTCAGTCACTCGCTCAGTCACTGGTTCAGTCACTCAGTCACTCAGTCAGTCACTCGCTCAGTCACTCGCTCAGTCACTCGCTCAGTCGCTCGCTCAGTCACTCGCTCAGTCACTCGCTCAGTCACTCGCTGAGTCACTCGCTCAGTCGCTCGCTCAGTCGCTCGCTCAGTCACTCGCTCAGTCGCTCGCTCAGTCACTCGCTCAGTCACTCGCTCGCTCGGTCGCTCGCTCGGTCGCTCAGTGGCTCAGTCACTCGCTCAGTCACTCGCTCGGTCACTCGCTCAGTCACTCGCTCAGTCACACAGTCACTCGCTCAGTCACACAGTCACTCACTCAGTCACTCGCTCGGTCACTCGCTCAGTCTCTCGCTCAGTCGCTCGCTCGGTCGCTCATTCGCTCGCTCAGTCACTCAGTCACTCAGTCACTCAGTCAGTCACTCGCTCAGTCACTCGCTCAGTCTCTCACTCAGTCGCTCGCTCGGTCGCTCGCTCATTCGCTCGCTCAGTCACTCAGTCACTGATTCAGTCACTCAGTCGCTCGCTCAGTCACTCGCTCAGTCTCTCGCTCATTCGCTCGCTCAGTCACTCAGTCACTCAGTCACTCAGTCAGTCAGTCGCTCAGTCACTCGCTCACTCACTCAGTCACTGGCTCAGTCACTCGCTCGCTCGCTCAGTCACTCAGTCACTCGTTCAGTCACTCCCTCACTCAGTCACTCGCTCAGTCACACAGTCACTCGCTCAGTTGCTCAGTCGCTCAGTCACTCGCTCACTCACTCAGTCAGTGGTTCAGTCACTCAGTCACTCAGTCAGTCACTGGCTCAGTCTCTCACTCGCTCAGTCACTCAGTCACTCAGTCAGTCAGATGCTCAGTCACTCGCTCACTCACTCAGTCAGTGGTTCAGTCAGTCAGTCACTGGCTCAGTCTCTCACTCGCTCGCTCACTCAGTCACTCAGTCAGTCAGATGCTCAGTCACTCGCTCACTCACTCAGTCACTGGCTCAGTCACTGGCTCAGTCACTCGCTCGCTCAGTCACTCAGTCACTCGCTCACTCATGCAGTCACTGGCTCAGTCACTCGCTCACTCAGTCAGTCACTGGCTAAGTCACTCAGTCGCCCGCTCGCTCAGTCACTCGCTCACTCACTCAGTCACTCGCTCAGTCACTCAGTCACTGGCTCACTCACTCACTCACTCGCTCACTCAGTCACTCGCTCAGTCACTCAGTCACTCAGTCACTCGCTCACTCACGTAGGCACTGGCTCAGTCACTCGCTCACTCAGTCAGTCACTGGCTAAGTCACTCAGTTGTCCGCTCGCTCAGTCACTCGCTCACTCACTCAGTCACTCGCTCAGTCACTCAGTCACTCAGTCACTCGCTCGCTCGCTCAGTCACTGGTTCAGTCACTCGCTCAGTCACTCGCTCAGTCACTCAGTCAGTCAGTCACTCAGTCGCTCGCTCACTCAGTCACTCGCTCAGTCACTCAGTCACTCGCTCGCTCGCTCAGTCACTCGCTCACTCACTTAGTCACTCAGTCAGTCAGTCAGTCGCTCAGTCACTCGCTCACTCACTCACTCAGTCACTCGCTCACTCACTCAGTCACTGGCTCACTCACTCAGTCACTCAGTCAGTCACTCAGTCAATCGCTCATTCGCTCAGTCACTCAGTCACTCGCTCAGTCACTCGCTCACTCACTCAGTCACTCGCTCAGTCACACAGTCGCTCGCTCAGTCGATCAGTCACTCGCTCACTCACTCAGTCACTCAGTCATTCACTCGCTCAGTCACTCAATCGCTCGCTCAGTCACTGGTTCACTCACTCAGTCACTCACTCACTCGCTCGCTCAGTCACTCAGTCACTCACTCACTCACTCGATCAGTCACTCACTCACCCACTCACTCACCCACTCACTCACTCAACGACTCACTCACCCACCCACCCACTCACTCAACCGCCCACTCACCCACACACTCACCCACCCACTCACTCAACCACTCACTCACCCACTCACTCACTCACCCACCCACTCACTCACTCAACCACTCACTCACCCACCCACCCACACACTCACCCACTCACTCACCCACTCACCCACTCACCCACTCACCCACCCACTCACCCACCCACCCACTCACCCACTCACTCAACCGCCCGCTCACCCTCCCCCCCCCCTCTGACCCTCTCTCCCCGCTCACCCTCACCGGGTGAGCAGAGCCGGACACAGGCAAGACCAGCCTGCTGAAGGGACTGCTCAATCTGGCACCCGACAGGACGAACCGAACCATTCCACTGCTGCTGGAGGCTGCCCGTGATACCAGATGCCTGCGAGAGTTCGTCAACGCAGCCTACACAGACGAATACTACCAGGGTGGGGAGCACTACACTACACTATACACTACACACTTACACTATACACTACACTATACACTACACACTTACACTATACACTACACACTTACACTATACACTACACACTTACACACTACACTATACACTACACTATACACTATACACTACACACTTACACACTACACTATACACTACACACTTACACTACACACTTACACTATACACTACACTATACACTACACTATACACTACACACTTACACTATACACTACACACTTACACACTACACTATACACTACACACTTACACTATACACTACACTATACACTACACACTTACACACTACACTATACACTACACTATACACTACACTATACACTATACACTACACTATACACTACACTATACACTACACTATACACTACACACTACACTATACACTTACACTACACACTTACACTATACACTACACACTTACACTATACACTACACACTTACACTACACTATACACTACACACTACACTATACACTTACACTATACACTACACTATACACTACACACTTACACTATACACTACACTATACACTACACTATACACTACACACTACACTATACACTTACACTATACACTATACACTACACACTATACACTATACACTACACTATACACTACACACTTACACTATACACTACACACTTACACTATACACTACACTATACACTACACTATACACTACACTACACACTATACACTTACACTATACACTACACTATACACTACACACTTACACTATACACTATACACTACACACTACACACTATACACTACACACTACACACTACACTACACACTACACTATACACTACACACTACACACTACACTACACACTATACACTACACTATACACTACACTATACACTACACTACACTATACACTACACTATACACTACACACTTACACTATACACTACACACTTACACTATACACTACACTATACACTATACACTACACTATACACTACACTATACACTACACTGTACACTACACTATACACTACACACTACACTATACACTACACTATACACTATACACTTACACTACACTATACACTACACACTTACAATACACTATACACTACACACTTACAATACACTATACACTACACACTTACAATACACTATACACTACACACTACACTATACACTACACACTTACACTATACACTACACTATACACTACACCATACACTATACAATACACTATACACTTACAATACACTATACACTACACACTTACAATACACTATACACTACACTATACACTACACTATACACTACACACTTACACTATACACTACACTATACACTACACTATACACTACACACTTACACTATACACTACACTATACACTACACCATACACTATACAATACACTATACACTTACAATACACTATACACTACACACTTACAATACACTATACACTACACTATACACTACACTATACACTACACTATACACTTACAATACACTATACACTACACACTTACACTATACACTACACTAAACACTACTATACACTATACACTACACTATACACTACAATATACACTATACACTACACTATACACTACACTATACACTACACTATACACTACACTATACACTATACACTACACACTACACTATACACTACACTATACACTACACTATACACTACACACTTACTATACACTATACACTACACACTACACTACACTATACACTACTATACACTGCACATTTTACCCTACACTATACACTAACACTATACACTACACTATACACTACACTATACACTACACACTTACAATACACTATACACTACACACTTACAATATACACTACACACTTACACTATACACTACACACTACACTATACACTACACTACACACTTACAATATACACTACACACTTACACTATACACTACACTATACGCTACTACACTACACTATACACTAGGCACTACACTAGACACTACACACTTAAACTACACTATGCACTACACACTTACAATACACTATACACTACTATACACTACACTATACACTACACACTTACACTATACACTACACACTACACTATATACTATACACTACACTATACACTACACTATACGCTACTACACTACACTATACACTAGACACTACACTAGACACTACACTATACACCACACTATACACTACACTATACACTACACACTTACACTACACTATACACTACTATACACTACACTATACACTATACACTACACTATACACTACACACTTACAATACACTATACACTACTATACACTACAGTATACACTACACACTACACTATACACTACACTATACACTACACACTACACTATACACTACACTATAGACTACTACACTACACTACTACACTACACTATACACTACACACTTACAACACACTATACACTACACACCACACTACACACTACACTATACACTACACTGTACACTACACTATACACTACTATACACTACACTATACACTTACAATACACTATACACTACACACTTACACTATACACTACACTAAACACTACTATACACTATACACTACACTATACACTACACTATACACTACACTATACACTACACTATACACTACACTATACACTACACACTACACACTACACTATACACTACACTATACACTACACTATACACTACACACTTACAATACACTATACACTACACACTACACTACACTATACACTACTATACACTGCACATTTTACCCTACACTATACACTAACACTATACACTACACTATACACTACACTATACACTACACACTTACAATACACTATACACTGCACTATACACTACACACTTACAATACACTATACACTACACACTTACAATATACACTACACACTTACACTATACACTACACACTACACTATACACTACACTACACACTTACAATATACACTACACACTTACACTATACACTACACTATACGCTACTACACTACACTATACACTAGGCACTACACTAGACACTACACACTTAAACTACACTATGCACTACACACTTACAATACACTATACACTACTATACACTACACTATACACTACACACTTACACTATACACTATACACTACACTATACACTACACTATACGCTACTACACTACACTAGACACTACACTAGACACTACACTATACACCACACTATACACTACACTATACACTACACACTTACACTACACTATACACTACTATACACTACACTATACACTATACACTACACTATACACTACACACTTACAATACACTATACACTACTATACACTACACTATACACTACACACTACACTATACACTACACTATACACTACTATACACTACACTATACACTACACTACTATACACTACACTACTATACACTACACTACTATACACTACACCACTATACACTACACTATACACTACACTACTATACACTACACTACTATACACTACACTACTATACACTACACACTATACACTTACACTACACACTTACACTACACACTACACACTTACACTACACTATACACTACACTATACACTACACTATACACTACACTATACACTACACACTCACACTACACACTTACACTACACTATACACTACACTATACACTACACTATACACCACTATACACTACACTATACACTACACTTACACTACACACTTACACTACACTATACACTACAGACTTACACTACACACTCACACTACACACTAACACTACACACTCACACTACACACTGCACACTTACACTACACTATACACTACACACTTACACTACACACTACACTACACACTACACTACACACTACACTGCACACTTACACTACACACTTACACTACACACTTACACTACACACTACACTACACACTAACACTACACACTCACACTACACACTCAAGCTACACACTTACACTACACACTCACACTACACACTTACACTACACACACTACACACACTACACACTTACACTACACTATACACTACACACTCACACTACACACTTACACTACACACACTACACACACTACACACTTACACTACACACTAACACTACACACTCACAGTACACACTCACACTACACACTTACACTGCACACTTACACTACACTATACACTACACACTCACACTACACACTCACACTACACACTACACAATCACACTGCACACTTACACTACACACTCAAGCTACACACTCACACTACACACTTACACTATACACTACACACTGCACACTTACACTATACACTACACACATTACACTAGACACTACACACTTACACTACACACTACACTACACACTCACACTACACACTCAAGCTACACACTCACACTACACACTACACTACACACACTACACACTAACACTACACACTCACACTACACACTCAAGCTACACACTCACACTACACACTACACTACACACTTACACTACACACTACACTACACACTCACACTACACACTACACTACACACTCACACTACACACTCAAGCTACACACTTACACTACACACTCACACTACACACTCCACCCTCACACTCCACCCTTACATTCTGACTAGTATAATGTGTAGAGTGTATTGTAGTATAGTGTAGAATGTAGTGTATAGTGTAGTGTATAGTGTAGTGTATAGTGTAGTAGTGTAGTGTATAGTGTAGTGTATAGTGTAGTGTGTAGTGTATAGTGTAGTGTATTGTGTAGTGTATAGTGTCGTGTGTAGTGTATTGTAGTGTATAGTGTAGTATATAGTGTAGTGTATAGTGTAGTGTATAGTGTAGTGTATAGTGTAGTAGTGTAGAGTAGTGTGTAGTGTATATTGTAGTGTATAGTGTAGTAGTGTATAGTGTTGTAGTATAGTGTAGTAGTGTATAGTGTAGTAGTGTGTAGTGTAGTGTGTAGTGTATATTGTAGTGTATAGTAGTGTGTAGCGTAGTAGTGTAGTGTATAGTGGTGGGGTAAAGTGTAGTGTATAGTGTAATGTATAGTGTAGAGTTTAGTGTAGTGTGTGGAGTGTGTAGTAGTGTAGTGTATAGTGTAGTGTATAGTAGTGTGTAGTGTAGTGTATAGTGTAGTGTATAGTGTATTGTGTAGTGTATAGTGTAGTGTATAGTGTAGTGTAGTAGTGTATAGTGTTGTAGTATAGTGTAGTAGTGTATAGTGTAGTAGTGTATAGTGTAGTGTGTAGTGTATAGTGTAGTGTATAGTAGTGTGTAGCGTAGTAGTGTAGTGTATAGTGGTGGGGTAAAGTGTAGTGTATAGTGTAATGTATAGTGTAGAGTTTAGTGTAGTGTGTGGAGTGTGTAGTAGTGTAGTGTGTAGTGTAGTGTATAGTAGTGTAGAGTGTAGTGTAGTGTGTGGAGTGTGTAGTAGTGTAGTGTATAGTGTAGTGTATAGTGTAGGGTATGTAGGGTGTAGTGTAGTAGTGTGTAGTGGTGTATAGTTAGTGTATAGTATAGTGTAGTGTGTAGTGTATAGTGTAGTGTATAGTAGTGCAGTGTATAGTGTAATGGTGTGTGTGTGTATATGTGTGCGTGTCTGTGTGTGTGTGCGTGGTGTGTCTGTGTATATGTGGTCTCTGTGTATGTGTGTACACTGTGTATGTATCTGTATGTATCTGTGTATGTGTGTATCTGTGTGTGTATGTATCTGTGTATGTGTGTGTGTGTGTACACTGTGTGTGTGTGTACACTGTGTTTATGTATCTGTATGTGTGTATCTGTGTGTGTATGTATCTGTGTATGTGTGTGTGTGTACACTGTGTGTGTATGTATCTGTATGTATCTGTGTATGTGTGTATCTGTGTGTGTATGTATCTGTGTATGTGTGTGTGTACACTGTGTGTGTGTGTGTACACTGTGTGTGTATGTATCTGTATGTATCTGTATGTGTGTGTACACTGTGTGTATGTATCTGTGTATGTGTGTGTGTACACTGTGTGTGTGTGTACACTGTGTGTATGTATCTGTATGTATCTGTATGTGTGTGTACACTGTGTGTATGTATCTGTGTGTACAATGTGTGTGTGTATGTATCTGTATGTATCTGTATGTGTGTGTACACTGTGTGTATGTATCTGTGTGTGTACACTGTGTGTATGTATCTGTGTGTGTACACTGTGTGTATGTATCTGTGTGTGTACACTGTGTGTGTATGTATCTGTGTATGTGTGTGTGTGTACACTGTGTGTATGTACGCTGTGTGTGTGTACACTGTGTGTGTACACTGTGTACACTGTGTGTGTGTACACTGTGTACACTGTGTGTGTACACCTGTGTGTGTGTACACTGTGTGTGTACACTGTGTGTACAATGTGTGTGTATGTATCTGTATGTATCTGTATGTGTGTGTACACTGTGTGTATGTATCTGTGTGTGTACACTGTGTGTATGTATCTGTGTGTGTGTGTGTGAGCAGGCCAGACGTCTCTCCACGTGGCGGTGGAGCGACGTTGCCCTCACTACGTCCGCCTGCTGGTGGCTGCTGGCGCCGACGTCCACGCCCAGGCGCTGGGGAAGTTCTTCAGGCCCAAGGAGGAGGGCGGGTACTTTTATTTTGGTAACGTGGGGAGACCCTGATGGTTGTCATGGAGACCGTGTGGTTGTCATGGAGACCGTGATGGTTGTCATGGAGATACTTTTACTTTGTTAACGTGGGGAGACCCTGGCGGTTGTCATGGAGACCGTGGTGGTTGTCATGGAGACCCTGATGGTTGTCATGGAGATACTTTTACTTTGGTAACGTGGGGAGACCCCGACGGTTGTCATGGAGACCGTGATGGTTGTCATGGAGACCGTGATGGTTGTCATGGAGATACTTTTACTTTGGTAACGTGGGGAGGCCCCGACGGTTGTCATGGAGACCGTGGTGGTTGTCATGGAGACCGTGACAGTTGTCATGGAGATACTTTTACTTTGGTAACGTGGGGAGGCCCTGACGGTTGTCATGGAGACCGTGATGGTTGTCATGGAGACCGTGACAGTTGTCATGGAGATACTTTTATTTTGGTAACGTGGGGAGGCCCTGACGGTTGTCATGGAGACCGTGGTGGTTGTCATGGAGACCCTGATGGTTGTCATGGAGATACTTTTACTTTGGTAACGTGGGGAGACCCCGACGGTTGTCATGGAGACCGTGATGGTTGTCATGGAGACCGTGATGGTTGTCATGGAGATACTTTTACTTTGGTAACGTGGGGAGGCCCCGACGGTTGTCATGGAGACCGTGGTGGTTGTCATGGAGACCGTGACAGTTGTCATGGAGATACTTTTACTTTGGTAACGTGGGGAGGCCCTGATGGTTGTCATGGAGACCGTGATGGTTGTCATGGAGACCGTGATGGTTGTCATGGAGATACTTTTACTTTGGTAACGTGGGGAGGCCCCGACGGTTGTCATGGAGACCGTGGTGGTTGTCATGGAGACCGTGACAGTTGTCATGGAGATACTTTTACTTTGGTAACGTGGGGAGGCCCTGGCGGTTGTCATGGAGACCGTGATGGTTGTCATGGAGACCGTGATGGTTGTCATGGAGATACTTTTACTTTGGTAACGTGGGGAGACCCCGACGGTTGTCATGGAGACCGTGATGGTTGTCATGGAGACCGTGATGGTTGTCATGGAGATACTTTTACTTTGGTAACGTGGGGAGGCCCTGGCGGTTGTCATGGAGACCGTGATGGTTGTCATGGAGACCGTGATGGTTGTCATGGAGATACTTTTACTTTGGTAACGTGGGGAGACCCCGACGGTTGTCATGGAGACCGTGATGGTTGTCATGGAGACCGTGATGGTTGTCATGGAGATACTTTTACTTTGGTAACGTGGGGAGACCGTGGTGGTTGTCATGGAGACCGTGACAGTTGTCATGGAGATACTTTTACTTTGGTAACGTGGGGAGACCCCGGCGGTTGTCATGGAGACCGTGATGGTTGTCATGGAGATACTTTTACTTTGGTAACGTGGGGAGACCGTGATGGTTGTCATGGAGAGCGTGATGGTTGTCATGGAGACCGTGATGGTTGTCATGGAGATACTTTTACTTTGGTAACGTGGGGAGACCCTGATGGTTGTCATGGAGACCGTGATGGTTGTCATGGAGACCCTGATGGTTGTCATGGAGATACTTTTACTTTGGTAACGTGGGGAGACCCTGGCGGTTGTCATGGAGACCCTGATGGTTGTCATGGAGATACTTTTACTTTGGTAACGTGGGGAGACCCTGGCGGTTGTCATGGAGACCGTGATGGTTGTCATGGAGACCATGATGGTTGTCATGGAGACCCTGACGGTTGTCATGGAGATACTTTTACTTTGGTAACGTGGGGAGGCCCCGACGGTTGTCATGGAGACCGTGATGGTTGTCATGGAGACCGTGATGGTTGTCATGGAGACCCTGACGGTTGTCATGGAGATACTTTTACTTTGGTAACGTGGGGAGGCCCCGACGGTTGTCATGGAGACCGTGATGGTTGTCATGGAGACCGTGATGGTTGTCATGGAGATACTTTTACTTTGGTAACGTGGGGAGACCCTGGCGGTTGTCATGGAGACCGTTGGTGGTTGTCATGGAGACCGTGACGGTTGTCATGGATATACTTTTACTTTGGTAACGTGGGGAGACCCTGGCGGTTGTCATGGAGACTGTGATGGTTGTCATGGAGACCGTGATGGTTGTCATGGAGATACTTTTACTTTGGTAACGTGGGGAGACCCTGATGGTTGTCATGGAGACCAAGATGGTTGTCATGGAGACCCTGATGGTTGTCATGGAGATACTTTTACTTTGGTAACGTGGGGAGACCCTGGCGGTTGTCATGGAGACCGTGATGGTTGTCATGGAGATACTTTTACTTTGGTAACGTGGGGAGACCCTGATGGTTGTCATGGAGACCGTGATGGTTGTCATGGAGACCGTGATGGTTGTCATGGAGATACTTTTACTTTGGTAACGTGGGGAGACCCTGGCGGTTGTCATGGAGACCCTGATGGTTGTCATGGAGACCCTGATGGTTGTCATGGAGACCCTGATGGTTGTCATGGAGATACTTTTACTTTGGTAACGTGGGGAGACCCTGGCGGTTGTCATGGAGACCGTGATGGTTGTCATGGAGATACTTTTACTTTGGTAACGTGGGGAGACCCTGATGGTTGTCATGGAGACCGTGATGGTTGTCATGGAGACCGTGATGGTTGTCATGGAGATACTTTTACTTTGGTAACGTGGGGAGACCCTGGCGGTTGTCATGGAGACCCTGATGGTTGTCATGGAGACCCTGATGGTTGTCATGGAGACCCTGATGGTTGTCATGGAGATACTTTTACTTTGGTAACGTGGGGAGACCCCGACGGTTGTCATGGAGACCCTGATGGTTGTCATGGAGACCATGATGGTTGTCATGGAGACCGTGACGGTTGTCATGGAGACCCTGATGGTTGTCATGGAGACCGTGATGGTTGTCATGGAGACCGTGACGGTTGTCATGGAGACCCTGATGGTTGTCATGGAGACCGTAATGGTTGTCATGGAGACCGTGACGGTTGTCATGGAGACCCTGACGGTTGTCATGGAGACCGTAATGGTTGTCATGGAGACCGTGACGGTTGTCATGGAGACCCTGACGGTTGTCATGGAGACCCTAACGGTTGTCATAGAGATACTTCTACTTCGGTAACGCGGAGAGACCGTGATGGTTGTCATGGAGACTGTAGTGGTCGTCATGGAGATTGCAGCGGTTGTCATGGAGACTGTAGTGGTCGTCATGGAGACTGTAGTGGTCCTCTCTCTCCTCCCTCCCCCACTCCAGGTGAGCTCCCACTCTCTCTGGCCGCCTGCACCAACCAGCCGGACGTTGTGCAGTTCTTGACGCGTGGTGCTGGTGGTGGTGGTGGTGCTGCTGGTGGCGGTGGTGGCAGTGGTGGTGGTGGTGCTGCTGGTGCTGCTGGTGCTGATGGTGGTGGAGGTGGCGGTGTGGCTGGTGGTGGTGCTGGTGGTGGAGATGGTGATGGTGGTGGAGGTGGTGGCGGTGTGGCTGATCTCCGTCGATGCGACTCACGTGGCAACACGGTGCTGCACGCCCTCGTCGCTGTGGCGGACAACACGAGGGAGAACACTCGATTTGTCACCAAGATGTACACAGCCCTTCTCATGCAGGTTAACCATCATCATCAGCATCATCATCGTCACCACTCGATTTGTCACCAAGATGTACACAGCCCTTCTCATGCAGGTTAACCATCATCATCAGCATCATCATCGTCACCACTCGATTTGTCACCAAGATGTACACAGCCCTTCTCATGCAGGTCAATCATCACCAGCATCATCATCGTCATCATCATCACTCGATTTGTCACCAAGATGTACACAGCCCTTCTCATGCAGGTCAATCATCACCATCATCATCGTCATCATCATCACTCGATTTGTCACCAAGATGTACACAGCCCTTCTCATGCAGGTCAATCATCACCATCATCATCGTCATCATCATCAGCATCATCATCATCATCATCATCACTCGATTTGTCACCAAGATGTACACAGCCCTTCTCATGCAGGTCAATCATCACCATCATCATCGTCATCATCATCACTCGATTTGTCACCAAGATGTACACAGCCCTTCTCATGCAGGTCAATCATCACCATCATCATCGTCATCATCATCACTCGATTTGTCACCAAGATGTACACAGCCCTTCTCATGCAGGTCAATCATCACCATCATCATCGTCATCATCATCAGCATCATCATCATCATCATCACTCGATTTGTCACCAAGATGTACACAGCCCTTCTCATGCAGGTCAATCAGCATCATCATCAGCATCATCATCACCATCATCATCACCACTCGCTTTGTCACCAAGATGTACACAGCCCTTCTCATGCAGGTCAATCATCATCAGCATCATCATCGTCATCATCATCAACACTCGCTTTGTCACCAAGATGTACACAGCCCTTCTCATGCAGGTCAATCATCATCAGCATCATCATCGTCATCATCATCAGCATCATCATCATCACCACTCGCTTTGTCACCAAGATGTACACAGCCCTTCTCATGCAGGTCAATCATCATCATCATCGTCATCACCATCAACACTCGCTTTGTCACCAAGATGTACACAGCCCTTCTCATGCAGGTTAACCATCATCATCAGCATCATCACCATCATCATCATCATCACTCGATTTGTCACCAAGATGTACACAGCCCTTCTCATGCAGGTTAATCATCATCAGGATCATCATCAGCATCATCATCACCATCATCATCACCACTCGCTTTGTCACCAAGATGTACACAGCCCTTCTCATGCAGGTTAACCATCATCAGGATCATCATCATCAACACTCGCTTTGTCACCAAGATGTACACCGCCCTTCTCATGCAGGTTAATCATCATCATCAGCATCATCATCGTCACCACTTGCTTTGTCACCAAGATGTACACAGCCCTTCTCATGCAGGTCAATCATCATCAGCATCATCATCATCATCACCACTCGCTTTGTCACCAAGATGTACACTGCCCTTCTCATGCAGGTTAACCATCATCAGCATCATCATCGTCATCACCATCATCATCAACACTCGCTTTGTCACCAAGATGTACACAGCCCTTCTCATGCAGGTCAATCATCATCATCAGCATCATCATCGCCATCACCACTCGCTTTGTCACCAAGATGTACACAGCCCTTCTCATGCAGGTCAATCATCATCATCAGCATCATCATCGTCACCACTCGCTTTGTCACCAAGATGTACACAGCCCTTCTCATGCAGGTTAATCAGCATCATCAGCATCATCATCATCACCACTCGCTTTGTCACCAAGATGTACACCGCCCTTCTCATGCAGGTCCATCATCATCAGCATCATCATCGTCACCATCAACACTCGCTTTGTCACCAAGATGTACACAGCCCTTCTCATGCAGGTCAATCATCATCAGCATCATCATCGTCACCATCAACACTCGCTTTGTCACCAAGATGTACGCAGCCCTTCTCATGCAGGTCAATCATCATCAGCATCATCATCGTCACCATCAACACTCGCTTTGTCACCAAGATGTACACAGCCCTTCTCATGCAGGTCAATCATCATCATCATCAACACTCGCTTTGTCACCAAGATGTACACAGCCCTTCTCATGCAGGTCAATCATCATCATCAGCATCATCACCATCACCACTCGCTTTGTCACCAAGATGTACACCGCCCTTCTCATGCAGGTTAACCATCATCAGCATCATCATCATCACCATCACCACTCGCTTTGTCACCAAGATGTACACAGCCCTTCTCATGCAGGTCAATCATCATCATCATCATCACCACTCGCTTTGTCACCAAGATGTACACCGCCCTTCTCATGCAGGTTAACCATCATCAGCATCATCATCGTCACCACTCGCTTTGTCACCAAGATGTACACAGCCCTTCTCATGCAGGTCAATCATCATCAGCATCACCATCAACACTCGCTTTGTCACCAAGATGTACACAGCCCTTCTCATGCAGGTCAATCATCATCATCAGCATCATCACCATCATCACCATCAACACTCGCTTTGTCACCAAGATGTACACAGCCCTTCTCATGCAGGTCAATCATCATCATCAGCATCATCATCGTCACCACTCGCTTTGTCACCAAGATGTACACAGCCCTTCTCATGCAGGTCAATCATCATCAGCATCATCATCGTCACCATCAACACTCGCTTTGTCACCAAGATGTACACAGCCCTTCTCATGCAGGTCAATCATCATCAGCATCATCATCAGCATCATCATCATCAACACTCGCTTTGTCACCAAGATGTACACAGCCCTTCTCATGCAGGTCAATCATCATCATCAGCATCAGCATCATCACCATCACCACTCGCTTTGTCACCAAGATGTACACCGCCCTTCTCATGCAGGTTAACCATCATCAGCATCATCATCATCACCATCACCACTCGCTTTGTCACCAAGATGTACACAGCCCTTCTCATGCAGGTCAATCATCATCATCATCATCACCACTCGCTTTGTCACCAAGATGTACACAGCCCTTCTCATGCAGGTTAACCATCATCAGGATCATCATCGTCACCATCACCACTCGCTTTGTCACAAAGATGTACACAGCCCTTCTCATGCAGGTTAACCATCATCAGCATCATCATCATCATCACCATCATCATCGTCATCATCATCACCATCATCATCACCACTCGCTTTGTCACCAAGATGTACACCGCCCTTCTCATGCAGGTTAACCATCATCAGCATCATCATCATCACCATCATCAACACTCGCTTTGTCACCAAGATGTACACAGCCCTTCTCATGCAGGTCAATCATCATCGTCACCATCACCACTCGCTTTGTCACAAAGATGTACACAGCCCTTCTCATGCAGGTTAACCATCATCAGCATCATCATCGTCACCATCACCACCATCACTCGCTTTGTCACCAAGATGTACACAGCCCTTCTCATGCAGGTCAATCATCATCAGCATCATCATCACCATCAACACTCGCTTTGTCACCAAGATGTACACAGCCCTTCTCATGCAGGTTAACCATCATCAGCACCATCATCATCATCACCACTCGCTTTGTCACCAAGATGTACACAGCCCTTCTCATGCAGGTCAATCATCATCAGGATCATCATCAGCATCATCATCACCATCATCATCACCACTCGCTTTGTCACCAAGATGTACACAGCCCTTCTCATGCAGGTCAATCATCATCATCAGCATCATCATCACCACTTGCTTTGTCACCAAGATGTACACCGCCCTTCTCATGCAGGTTAACCATCATCAGCATCATCATCGTCATCATCATCACCATCATCATCATCACAACTCGCTTTGTCACCAAGATGTACACAGCCCTTCGCATGCAGGTCAATCATCATCATCAGCATCATCATCGTCACCACTCGCTTTGTCACCAAGATGTACACCGCCCTTCTCATGCAGGTCAATCATCATCATCAGCATCATCATCGCCATCACCACTCGCTTTGTCACCAAGATGTACACAGCCCTTCTCATGCAGGCCAATCATCATCATCAGCATCATCATCGTCACCACTCGCTTTGTCACCAAGATGTACACCGCCCTTCTCATGCAGGTTAACCATCATCAGCATCGTCATCGTCATCATCATCACATCATCACCATCATCATCACCACTCGCTTTGTCACCAAGATGTACACCGCCCTTCTCATGCAGGTCAATCAGCATCATCATCATCAGCATCACCACCATCACCACCATCACCACCATCACAATCATCAACACCATCACCACCATCACCATCATCATCACCACCACTACCATCACCACCACCATCACCACCACCATCACCACCATCACCACCACCATCAACATCATCACCACCATCACCACCACCACCACCATCACCACCATCACCACCACCTCCACCATCACCACCACCACCTCCACCATCACCACCACCATCACCACCATCACCACCACCATCACCACCATCACCACCACCACCATCACCACCACCACCATCACCACCACCACCACCACTACCATCACCACCACCATCACCACCATCACCACCACCACCATCATCATCACCACCACCACCATAGTCACCATCATCCCCCCCCCACTTGCCCCCTCCCCCCTGCCCCCCCCCCCCCCCCCCCCCCCCAGGCTGCTCGTGAGTTTCCGGGATTCAACCTCGAGGCGGTGAACAACCACGATGGACTCACCCCACTCAAGATGGCCGCCAAGATGGGCAAGATCGGGGTGAGGTGCTCACCCACTCACTCACCCAGTCACTCACCTAGTCACTCACCCACTCACCCACCCACTCACTTACCCAGTCACTCACCCAGTCACTCACTCAGTCACTCACCCAGTCACTCACCCACCCAGTCACTCACTCAGTCACTCACCCAGCCACTCACTCAGTCACTCACCCAGCCACTCACCCAGCCACTCACCTAGTCACTCACTCACCCAGTCACTCACCCAGCCACTCACCTAGTCACTCACCCAGTCACTCACCCAGTCACTCACCCACCCAGTCACTCACTCAGTCACTCACCCAGCCACTCACTCAGTCACTCACCCAGCCACTCACCCAGCCACTCACCTAGTCACTCACTCACCCAGTCACTCACCCAGCCACTCACCTAGTCACTCACCCAGTCACTCACCCAGCCACTCACCCAGCCACTCACTCAGTCACTCACCCAGCCACTCACCCAGTCAGTCACCCAGTCACTCACCCAGCCACTCACCCAGCCACTCACCCAGTCACTCACCCAGTCACTTACCCAGTCACTCACTCACCCAGCCACTCACCCAGCCACTCACCCAGTCACTCACCCAGTCACTCACCCAGTCACTCACCCAGCCACTCACCCAGCCACTCACCCAGTCACTCACCCAGTCACTCACCCAGCCACTCACTCACCCAGCCACTCACCCAGTCACTCACCCAGCCACTCACCTAGTCACTCACTCAGTCACTCACCCAGTCACTCACCCAGCCACTCACCCAGTCACTCACTCACCCAGCCACTCACCCAGTCACTCACCCAGCCACTCACCTAGTCACTCACTCAGTCACTCACCCAGCCACTCACCCAGTCACTCACCCAGCCACTCACCTAGTCACTCACTCAGTCACTCACCCAGCCACTCACCCAGTCACTCACTCAGTCACTCACCCAGCCACTCACCCAGCCACTCACCCAGTCACTCACTCAGTCACTCACCCAGCCACTCACCCAGTCACTCACCCAGTCACTCACCCAGCCACTCACTCACCCAGCCACTCACCCAGTCACTCACCCAGCCACTCACCTAGTCACTCACTCAGTCACTCACCCAGCCACTCACCCAGTCACTCACCCAGCCACACTCACCTAGTCACTCACTCAGTCACTCACCCAGTCACTCACCCAGCCACTCACCCAGTCACTCACTCACCCAGCCACTCACCCAGTCACTCACCCAGCCACTCACCTAGTCACTCACTCAGTCACTCACCCAGCCACTCACCCAGTCACTCACCCAGCCACTCACCTAGTCACTCACTCAGTCACTCACCCAGCCACTCACCCAGTCACTCACTCAGTCACTCACCCAGCCACTCACCCAGCCACTCACCCAGCCACTCACCCAGTCACTCACTCAGTCACTCACCCAGTCACTCACTCAGTCACTCACCCAGTCACTCACCCAGCCACTCATCTAGTCACTCACCAAGCCACTCACCTAGTCACTCACCTAGTCACTCACCCAGTCACTCACCCAGTCACTCACCCAGTCACTCACCTAGTCACTCACTCACCCAGTCACTCACCCAGTCACTCACCCAGTCACTCACCCAGCCACTCACCCAGCCACTCACCCAGTCACTCACTGAGTCACTCACCCTGTCACTCACCCAGTCACTCACCCACCCAGTCACTCACCCAGTCACTTAGCCAGTCACTCACTCACCCAGTCACTCACCCAGTCACTCACCCAGCCACTCACCCAGTCACTCACCCAGCCACTCACCCAGTCACTCACTCACCCAGCCACTCACCCAGCCACTCACTCAGTCACTCACTCAGTCACTCACCCAGTCACTCACCCAGTCACTCACTCACCCAGTCACTCACTCACCCAGTCACTCACTCACCCAGTCACTCACCCAGCCACTCACTCACCCAGCCACTCACCCAGCCACTCACTCAGTCACTCACTCAGTCACTCACCCAGTCACTCACCCACCCAGTCACTCACTCACCCAGTCACTCACCCAGTCACTCACCCAGTCACTCACCACAGCCACTCACTCAGTCACTCACCCAGTCACTCACTCAGTCACTCACTCACTCACCCAGTCACTCACCCAGTCACTCAGTGAGTGGCTGGGTGAGTTACTGGGTGAGTGACTAGGTGAGTGGCTGGGTGAGTGACTGGGTGAGTGAGTGACTAGGTGAGTGGCTGGGTGAGTGGCTGGGTGAGTGACTGGGTGAGTGACTGGGTGAATGAGTGACTGGGTGAATGAGTGACTGGGCGAATGAGTGAGTGGCTGGGTGAGTGGCTGGGTGAGTGGCTGGGTGAGTGACTGGGTGAGTGACTGGGTGAATGAGTGACTGGGTGAGTGAGTGGCTGGATGAGTGACTGGGTGAGTGACTGGGTGAGTGACTGAGTGAGTGGCTGGGTGAGTGACTGGGTGAGTGACTGGGTGAATGAGTGACTGGGTGAGTGAGTGGCTGGGTGACCCAGCCACTCACCCAGTCACTCACCCAGCCACTCACCCAGTCAGTCACCCAGTCACTCACCCAGCCACTCACCCAGCCACTCACCCAGTCACTCACCCAGTCACTCACCCAGTCACTCACTCACTCACCCAGTCACTCACCCAGTCACTCACTCACCCAGTCACTCACCCAGCCACTCACCCAGCCACTCACCCAGCCACTCACCCAGTCACTCACCCAGTCACTCACCCAGCCACTCACTCACCCAGCCACTCACCCAGTCACTCACCCAGCCACTCACCTAGTCACTCACTCAGTCACTCACCCAGCCACTCACCCAGTCACTCACCCAGCCACTCACCTAGTCACTCACTCAGTCACTCACCCAGTCACTCACCCAGCCACTCACCCAGTCACTCACTCACCCAGCCACTCACCCAGTCACTCACCCAGCCACTCACCTAGTCACTCACTCAGTCACTCACCCAGCCACTCACCCAGTCACTCACCCAGCCACTCACCTAGTCACTCACTCAGTCACTCACCCAGCCACTCACCCAGTCACTCACTCAGTCACTCACCCAGCCACTCACCCAGCCACTCACCCAGCCACTCACCCAGTCACTCACTCAGTCACTCACCCAGTCACTCACTCAGTCACTCACCCAGTCACTCACCCAGCCACTTACCTAGTCACTCACCCAGCCACTCACCTAGTCACTCACTCACCCAGTCACTCACCCAGTCACTCACCCAGTCACTCACCCAGTCACTCACCTAGTCACTCACTCACCCAGTCACTCACCCAGTCACTCACCCAGTCACTTACCCAGCCACTCACACAGCCACTCACCCAGCCACTCACCCAGTCACTCACTGAGTCACTCACCCTGTCACTCACCCAGTCACTCACCCACCCAGTCACTCACCCAGTCACTCACCCAGTCACTCACTCACCCAGTCACTCACCCAGTCACTCACCCAGCCACTCACCCAGTCACTCACCCAGCCACTCACCCACTCACTCACTCACCCAGCCACTCACCCAGCCACTCACTCAGTCACTCACTCAGTCACTCACCCAGTCACTCACCCAGTCACTCACTCACCCAGTCACTCACTCACCCAGTCACTCACCCAGCCACTCACTCACCCAGCCACTCACCCAGCCACTCACTCAGTCACTCACTCAGTCACTCACCCAGTCACTCACCCAGTCACTCACTCACCCAGTCACTCACTCACCCAGTCACTCACCCAGTCACTCACCCAGTCACTCACCACAGCCACTCACTCAGTCACTCACCCAGTCACTCACTCACTCACCCAGTCACTCACCCAGTCACTCACCCAGCCACTCACTCACCCAGTCACTCATTCACCCAGTCACTCACCCAGTCACTCACCCAACCACTCACTCAGTCACTCACCCAGTCACTCACCCAGTCACTCACCCAGCCACTCACTCACCCAGTCACTCATTCACCCAGTCACTCACCCAGTCACTCACCCAGCCACTCACCCAGCTACTCACCCAGCCACTCACCCAGCCACTCACCCAGCCACTCACCCAGCCACTCACTCATTCACCCAGTCACTCATTCACCCAGTCACTCATTTACCCAGTCACTCACCCAGTCACTCACTCAGTCACTCACCCAGTCACTCACCCAGCCACTCACTCACCCACTTACTCACCCTGTCACTTACTCACCCAGTCACTCACTCACCCACTCACTCTCCCAGTCACTCACCCAGTCACTCACCCAGTCGTTTATACACGCGTGTGCGTGTACACGTGTGTGTACATGTGTGTGTCAGTGTGTGTCAGTGTGTGTCAGTGTGTGTGAGTGTGTGTGGTGTGTCAGTGTGTGTGGTGTGTCAGTGTGTGTCGGTGTGTGTCAGTGTGTCAGTGTGTGTGGTGTGTCAGTGTGTGTCAGTGTGTCAGTGTGTGTGGTGTGTCAGTGTGTGTGGTGTGTCAGTGTGTGTCAGTTGGTGTGGTGTGTCAGTGTGTATGGTGTGTCAGTGTGTGTCAGTATGTGTGGTGTGTCAGTGTGTGTCAGTGTGTGTGGTGTGTCAGTGTGTGTGGTGTGTCAGTGTGTGTGGTGTGTCAGTGTGTGTCAGTGTGTGTGGTGTGTCAGTGTGTGTGTTGTGTCAGTGTGTGTGGTGTGTCAGTGTGTGTGTTGTGTCAGTGTGTGTGTTGTGTCAGTGTGTGTCGTGTGTCAGTGTGTGTGTTGTGTCAGTGTGTGTCGTGTGTCAGTGTGTGTGTTGTGTCAGTGTGTGTCGTGTGTCAGTGTGTGTCAGTGTGTGTGGTGTGTCAGTGTGTGTGGTGTGTCAGTGTGTGTCAGTGTGTGTCAGTGTGTGTCAGTGTGTGTGGTGTGTCAGTGTGTGTCAGTGTGTGTCAGTGTGTCAGTGTGTGTGTTGTGTCAGTGTGTGTCAGTGTGTGTCAGTGTGTGTGGTGTGTCAGTGTGGTGTCAGTGTGTGTGGTGTGTCAGTGTGTGTCAGTGTGTCAGTGTGTGTGGTAGTGTAGTAGCGGTTAGCGCTACGCTGCACTACGAACCTGGCAACCCGAGTTCCATTCCCCCTCACGGCAGTGACGATTATCTGAGCGGGTTCTGGGCCTCCCCTAGGTCGACTCAGCCTCAAATGAGCACCTGGTGTAGCGGTGGTGTAGTGAACATCGCTAGCACTGGGAGAGAGACAAAGACGGCCGGGCGTGGCGCTGGCCACCCACCCCCTCGTGTGCCGTGCCGGCATTCATAGGTGGTGCTACTAGATACTAGCAGCACTTGCCCCTACAGCCCTGCTAGAGGCTACCTGGGGAGCTTTGTCTGCGTGTGTACATCATAGGTGGTGCTACTCGCCACTAGCAGCACTTGCCCCTGCAGCCCTGCTAGAGGCTACCTAGGGGAGCTTTGTCTGTGTGTGTATCGTAGGTGGTGCTACTCGCCACTAGCAGCACTTGCCCCTACAGCCCTGCTAGAGGCTACCTGGGGGAGCTTTGTCTGTGTGTGTACATCATAGGTGGTGCTACTCGCTACTAGCAGCACTTGCCCCTACAGTCTGGTACAGGCTACACGAGGGATCTTTGTCTTTGTGTCTGTGTGTCTGTGTGTGTGACTGGCCTATATGACATCATAACAACAGCCTGGACCACTGGACGGGTTCCGCAGGATTGGAAGGATGCCCTGGTGGTCCCCCTCTTTAAGAAGGGGGACCGCACAGACTGTAACAACTACAGGGGCATCTCACTCCTCAGTGTGCCGGGAAAGGTCCTCGCAAGGATTATTCAGCATCGCCTTGCCAGGCACGCTGAGGAGAGGCTTGCGGAGCCCCAATGCGGTTTCAGGAAAGGGTGGTCCTGCACAGATGCCATATTTTCTGTCCGTCTGCTACAGCAGAGGTGTAGGGAATTCCAACAAGACCTACATCTCTGCTTTATTGACCTGGTCAAGGCCTATGATACCATCAGTAGGCCTGGGCTCTGGGTCGTTCTTCGTGCTTTTGGAGTACCTGACCCTCTGCTCACGATCATTAAGGACGTTGATGATGGTGAGCGGGCCCGGGTAAAACTACGTGGCCGGGAGTCAGAGCCATTCCCTGTACACCTTGGGGTGCGAGAGGGATGTCCTCTGGCTCCCACATTATTTAACATCTATTTTGACCACGTAGTTCATGAAGCCTTCAATAGCTGTACCGGGGGAATCTCCATATGGTACAGATATAATGGGAGGCTGATCGATGCCCGGGTGCGGTCAAGGGATGGCTCCCTATTGCTCAACCACGTTATGTATGCTGATGATTTGGTAATAGCTGCTCAGTCAGAGGAGGAGTTGGAGACGCTGCTGCTGAGACTGGAGCGTGCCACTAAGAGGTGGGGCCTTACCATCAGCCCCACCAAAACTAAGCACCTGCCTGGGTATTTTGTACCATCGGACACTCCACCCCCACAACTCCCGATCGGTGATGGGGCAGTTGTGGAGAGAGTGGAGAGTTTCCCGTACCTGGGCAGTGTGCTTATGACTGGCTCCAGTTTAACAGCAGAGGTCTCACTCCGAATCAGTCGAGCGGCCATATCTTTTCATCGGTTGCGTAACGCTGTGTGGAAGCTACCTGGTCTGTCGCTCCGCACTAAGCTTCAGGTCTTCTCGGCCATGGTCATTCCCTTCCTTCTCTACGCTTGCGAAACGTGGACCCCCCTAATGGAACATCTTCGCAGGTTAGAAACATTTAGGCTGGCCTGTCTACGATCCATCCGGGGTTTAACCAGACTGGATTGTGTGAGGAGCTCACAAATCCTTGAAAGATCTGGGCAAGGTCCCATCGGTGAGCTCCTCCGGCGGGCAAGGCTGCGATGGCTGGGTCATGTAGCCCGTATGCCCAGCCACCGCATGCCGAAACAGCTTTTGTTCGGCCGGATTGAGGGGGCAAAGCGGGCGCGGCACGGGCTAGAGAAGAGATGGAGTGATGTGGTACAGGAGGACGTGGAGCTGAGTGGACTTGCCGATGACCGGTACCAGCGGTGTCAAGATCGGCCTCTGTGGAGGAGGCTCGTGAAGGATGCTACTGGGCAGGTGGAGGCAGTCGCCTTCCAACAACAACGGAGGGCGGAGGAGCAACGCTCACAACAACGAGCGGAGCGCCGGGTGGCTAAAGCACGGCAGGTTGGCACAGTAGGGGGCACAAGGTGGTGCACCAGCCAGTCATCTCAGTCAGTCGACCCGTGGCACCTGCTGGGTCTGCCCCGTGACCTCCTGCCAGCGGGCGTTCGACACTTCACGTGGCCTCAAGGTGCACATGGCCTGGCACA
>NW_027422624.1:135168-167778 GCF_048934315.1 Petromyzon marinus
ACCCACCCACTCACTCACTCACTCACCCACCCACCCACTCACCCACCCTCTCACTCACCCACTCACCCTCTCACTCACTCATTCACCCACTAACCCACCCACCCACTCACCCACCCTTTCACTCACTCACCCACTCACCCACCCACTCACTCACCCAATCACCCAATCACCCACCCACTCACCCACCCACCCACCCACTCACCCACCCTTTCACTCACTCACCCACTCACCCACCCACTCACTCACTCACTCACCCACCCACCCACTCACCCACCCTCTCACTCACCCACTCACCCTCTCACTCACTCACCCACTCACCCACCCACCCACTCACCCACCCTTTCACTCACTCACCCACTCACCCACCCACTCACTCACCCAATCACCCACTCACCCACTCACCCACCCACCCATTCACCCACCCTTTCACTCACTCACCCACTCACCCACCCACCCACTCACTCACTTACCCCGCCACTCACCCACTCACCCACCCACTCACCCACCCCCCCCCCCCACCCACTCACCCACCCACTCACCCACCCACCCAATCACCCACCCACCCAATCACCCACCCACCCACTCACCCACCCTTTCACTCACTCACCCACTCACCCACCCACTCACTCACCCAATCACCCACTCACCCACTCACCCACCCACCCACCCATTCACCCACCCTTTCACTCACTCACCCACTCACCCACCCACCCACCCACTCACTCACCCACCCACTCACCCACTCACCCACCCACTCACCCACCCACTCACCCACCCACTCACCCACCCACTCACCCACCCACCCAATCACCCACCCACCCACTCACCCACCCTTTCACTCACTCACTCACTCACCCACTCACCCACTCACCCACCCTCTCACCCACCCCCCCCCACCCACTCACCCACCCCCCCACCCACTCACCCCCCCACCTCCCCCACCCCCCCCACCCTCTCACCCACCCCCCCACCCCCCCACCCCCCCACCACCACCCCCCCACTAAGAACCGACACGAGATGCTCAGCATGGAGCCCCTGCACGAGCTGCTTGAGGACAAGTGGGCAAAGTTTGGGGGCTGCCTGTTCTACCTCAGCCTGGCCGGATACCTCGCCTACCTGGTGGTCTTCACCCTCGTCGCCTACCACAGGCCCACAGGACCCACGGTACCACCTACCACGTGTCACGTGACACCTACCACCTACCACGTGTCACCTACCACGTGATACCTACCACCTACCACGTGACACCTACCACGTGACACCTACCACCTACCACGTGACACCTACCACGTGACACCTACCACGTGATACCTCGCCTACCTGGTGGTCTTCACCCTCGTCGCCTACCACAGGCCCACAGGACCCACGGTACCACGTGACACCTACCACGTGACACCTACCACGTGACACCTACCACGTGACACCTACCATGTGATACCTCGCCTACCTCGTGGTCTTCACCCTCGTCGCCTACCACAGGCCCACAGGCCCCACGGTACCACGTACCACGTGTCACCTACCACCTACCACCTACCACGTGACACCTACCACCTACCACGTGACACCTACCACGTGACACCTACCACGTGACACCTACCACCTACCACGTGTCACCTACCACCTACCACGTGATACCTCGCCTACCTGGTCGTCTTCACCCTTGTCGCCTACCACAGGCCCACAGGCCCCACGGTACCACCTACCACCTACCACGTGACACCTACCACGTGACACCTACCACGTATCACCTACCACGTGTCACCTACCACCTACCACGTGACACCTACCACGTGTCACCTACCACGTGATACCTCGCCTACCTCGTGGTCTTCACCCTCGTCGCCTACCACAGGCCCACCGGCCCCACGGTACCACCTACCACCTACCACCTACCACGTGACACCTACCACCTACCACGTGACACCTACCACCTACCACGTGATACCTCGCCTACCTGGTCGTCTTCACCCTCGTCGCCTACCACAGGCCCACAGGCCCCACGGTACCACCTACCACCTACCACGTGACACCTACCACCTACCACGTGACACCTACCACCTACCACGTGACACCTACCACCTACCACGTGTCACCTACCACGTGACACCTACCACATGACACCTACCACCTACCACGTGACACCTACCACCTACCACGTGTCACCTACCACGTGACACCTACCACGTGACACCTACCACGTGATACCTCGCCTACCTGGTCGTGTTCACCCTCGTCGCCTACCACAGGCCCACAGGCCCCACGGTACCACGTGACACCTACCACCTACCACGTGTCACCTACCACGTGTCACCTACCACGTGTCACCTACCACGTGACATCTACCACGTGACATCTACCACGTGTCACCTACCACGTGTCATCTACCACGTGTCACCTACCACGTGTCACCTACCACGTGACATCTACCACGTGTCACCTACCACGTGACATCTACCACGTGTCACCTACCACGTGTCACCTACCACGTGCCACCTACCACGTGTCACCTACCACGTGCGACCTACCACGTGCCAGCTACCACCTACCACGTGTCACCTACCACGTGCCACCTACCACGTGTCACCTACCACGTGCGACCTACCACGTGCCCCCTACCACCTACCACGTGCCACCTACCACGTGCCACCTAGCGCCTACCACGTGCCACCTACCACGTGCCACCTACCACGTGCCACCTACCACGTGCCACCTACCACGTGCCACCTACCTCCACAAACCATGCACTGAGTAACCAGCAACATGAGCCTCTGTGTTGTGGCCGGGCGTGGTGGTGGTGGTGATGGTGGTGGTGGTGATGGTGGTGGTGGTGATGGTGGTGGTGGTGATGGTGGTGGTGGTGATAGTGGTGGTGATGGTGATGGTGGTGATGGTGGTGGTGGTGGTGGTGATGGTGGTGGTGGTGGTGGTGGTGATGGTGGTGGTGATGGTGGTGGTGATGGTGGTGATGGTGGTGGTGGTGATGGTGGTGGTGGTGCTTGCCACAACACCCCCTCTGTGTGTGCCACAGTGCCGGTAGCCTTCATAGGTGGTGGTAGCTAGCAGCACTTGCCCCTACAGCCCTGCTAGAGGCTACCTGGGGGAGCTTTGTCTGTGTGTACATCATAGGTGGTGCTACTCGCTACTAGCAGCCCTTGCCCCTACAGCCCTGCTAGAGGCTACCTGGGGGAGCTTTGTCTGTGTGTGTGCATCATAGGTGGTGCTACTCGCTACCAGCAGCACTTGCCCCTACAGCCCTGCTAGAGGCTACCTGGGGGATCTTTGTCTTTGTGCATCACAGCTGTCACTGGAATACTCAACACGTCACGACTACTTCCGTCTGGCCGGAGAAATCATCACGGTGCTGGGAGCTGCCCTTCTCTTCTTCATGGAGGTACACACAGACACATACACAGTTACACACACATACAGACACAGACACATACACTCACACACACATACACACAGACACACACACACATACACAACAACAACCGCCATTCGCCACTAAGTGGCGGTGACGTCACCACGACGCTTGTGCCAGGCTATGTGCACCCTGAGGCCACGTGAAGTGTCGAACGCCCGCTGGCAGGAGGTCACGGGGCAGACCCAGGTGCCACGGGTCGACTGACTGAGATGACTGGCTGATGCACCACCTGTGCCCCCTACTGTGCCAACCTGCTGTGCCCCAGCCATCCGGCGCTCCGCTCGCTGTTGTGAGCGTCGCTCCTCCGCCCTCCGTTGTTGTTGGAGGGCGACCGCCTCCAACTGCCCAGCAGCATCCTTCACGAGCCTCCTCCACAGAGGCCGATCCCGACACCGCTGGCACCAGTCATCGGCAAGTCCACTCAGCTCCACGTCCTCCTGTACCACATCACTCCATCTCCTCTTCAGCCCGTGCCGCGCCCGCCTAGCCCCTTCAATCCGGCCAAACAAAAGCCGCCTCGGCATGCGGTGGCTGGGCACGCGGGCCACATGACCCAGCCACCGCAGCCTTGCCTGCCGGAGGAGCTCACCGATGGGACCCTGCCCAGATCTTTCAAGGATTTGTGAGCTCCTCACACAATCCAGTCTGGTTAAACCCAGGATGGATCGTAGGCAGGCCAGCCTAAATGTTTCTAACCGGCGAAGATGTTCCATTTTAGGGGGGTCCACGTTTCGCAAGCGTAGAGAAGGGAGGGAATGACCGCGGCCGAGAAGACCTGAAGCTTAGTGCGGAGCGACAGACCAGGCAGCTTCCACACAGCGTTACGCAACCGATGAAAAGATATTGCCGCTCGACTGATTCGGAGTGAGACCTCTGCTGTTAAACTGGAGCCAGTCATAAGCACACTGCCCAGGTATGGGAAACTCTCCACTTTCTCCACAACTGCCCCATCACCGATTGGGAGTTGTGGGGGTGGAGTGTCCGATGGTACAAAATACCCAGGCAGGTGCTTAGTTTTGGTGGGGCTGATGGTAAGGCCCCACCTCTTAGTGGCATGCTCCAGTCTCAGCAGCAGCGTCTCCAACTCCTCCTCTGACTGAGCAGCTATTACCAAATCATCAGCATACATAACGTGGTTGAGCAATAGGGAGCCATCCCTTGACCGCACCCGGGCATCAATTAGCCTCCCATTATATCTGTACCATATGGAGATTCCCCCGGTACAGCTATTGAAGGCTTCACGAACTACGTGGTCAAAATAGATGTTAAATAATGTGGCAGCCAGAGGACATCCCTGTCGCACCCCAAGGTGTACAGGGAATGGCTCTGACTCCCGGCCACGTAGTTTTACCCGGGCCCGCTCACCATGAAGGTCCTTAATGATCGTGAGCAGAGGGTCAGGTGCTCCAAAAGCACGAAGAACGACCCAGAGCCCAGGCCTACTGATGGTATCATAGGCCTTGACCAGGTCAATAAAGCAGAGATGTAGGTCTTGTTGGAATTCCCTACACCTCTGCTGTAGCAGACGGACAGAAAATATGGCGTCTGTGCAGGACCGCCCTTTCCTGAAACCGCATTGGGGCTCCGCAAGCCTCTCCTCAGCGTGCCTGGCAAGGCGATGCTGAATAATCCTTGCCAGGACCTTTCCCGGCACACTGAGGAGTGAGATGCCCCTGTAGTTGTTACAGTCTGTGCGGTCCCCCTTATTAAAAAGGGGGACCACCAGGGCATCCTTCCAATCCTGCGGAACCCGTCCAGTGGTCCAGACTGTTGTTATGATGTCATATAGGGCAGTCTGTGCACAAACGCCACCCTCCCTCAGCATTTCGCTTGGGAGATCATCTCTGCCCGCTGCCTTTCCTGGTCTCAGACTCCGGATCGCCTTCAATACTTCCTCAGCAGATGGCACCTCAGCCAGCCACTCACAGGGGTGACTTCTTCCAATATTTGAGGCACCGCAGCCTCAGCAGGGTCATCCTCACTTTGTGCCACGATGTTTTCCTGGCTGTGGGATTTTCCCTCCCCCAGGACCTCACAGAAATGCTCAGCAAATCTGCGAACCTGTTCCTGGGGGTCGGAGATTGGATCACCGTTTTTTCCCATAATGATGGTAATAGGTGTGGCGCTGCAGGTTACTTTTTTGATGGAGTTAAATAGAGATTTGTGATCACGGGCCACTGAGGCAGACTCCATCTCCTCAGCAACCCGCGACCACCACCCATCCTTGCAGCGCCTCACGGCTCTCCAAACCTCCGAGCGAAGGCTGCGGTAAGCCTCCTCATTCTCTGACGTGGGATTCTGTAGCCGATGACAGTGGGCCTGTCGCTTTTTCTCAACCATCCTGAACACCTCCTTTGTCAGCCAGGGTCTCTGGGGAGGTCTGGACCGCGTACCCAAAGCAGCCATTGCAGCTGCATGAGTCACAGTCCTAAACCTCGCCCATTTACCCTCGACATCAGGAGGAGTCGGGGACGATGCCAATCCCAGCCGCAAGCGATGATGAAATTCTCGCTTGCAACTTTCATCAGATAATTGAGACCAGGCCACTTTATGTTGGAATGGGGTCCTGGGTGTACACCCACCACCGGAGTGGAAGAATGGCAGGCGCATCTTACAGATGACTAGTCGATGGTCAGAGGGCAGATCAGCTCCACGGTAAGTCCTGCTGTCAAGGACATGGGCTCGCATTCGCTGGTCCGTCACTATGTAGTCCAGCAGATGTTCTTGCTTGGACCCGGCATGCATCCATGATGTTGTGTGGATGCGCCGATGCCGGAACAGCGTGTTGGTAATTACAAGCCCATGGGCTGCACAAAAATCCAACAGCCTCCTACCGTTGTTATTGAGCTGATCTGGCCCATGCCCTTCAATCACTCCAGACCAGGTGCCAGTATCATGACCAACTCGAGCATTGAAGTCACCCAACATGATGACTCTATCCCGAGGGGCCACTTTAGCCAGCACCTGTGACAGGAGGTCATAGAAGGCATCTGACTCATCGGCTTTGCCTGCATCCCTCCACGGATGTTCATCTTCGGTGGGGGCATAAGTAACCACGACCACCATTCCTCGCCTCCGGTTGATGGGAAGGCGAGCCCAAAGTAGCCTGGGGTTTACAGCTTCCCACACCTCACCGCCACGCTCCCACGCCCCCTTCATTCTTTTGTTCAAAAGAAGACCCACACCCTGTTGTTTGGCAGTCTGCTGCCCCGAGTAGAGGACTGTCCACCCCTCATGGTGGCAGGAGCCAGAGCCGGTCCACCGGACCTCCTGAATGCCGCATAGATCCAGGCGGTACCGGTCCAGCTCCCGACAGAGGAGTGGCAGCCTCTCCTCTGCAGTGAGCGTTCGAACATTCCACGTGGCCACCCGTAGTGGCTTTTCGTTGTTTCTGGAGTAGCCCCGAGGGTAGGTATTCAATATCCTGGCTCCGCCAATTGGGGTTTGGCCAGGAGACGTCATAGACGCCTGGCCCCCCGGGGCCTCCGTCACAAGCTTATTTGTTACATATTTCAGTTTAACTCGTGGTTTCGTGGTAATTAATTGAAGGTGGAGGGGTTACCAGCCCCTCGCACCCGTCCAGAGCCCCCGTTTAGCCCCTGTGGTGGACACATATGCCATGAGGGGAGGATCCAATCAAAATTGGATCTCCCCCCACAGCACTGTCCACGACAGAGTTGCCCGTCCGGCACCGCGAGGAGCTATGGGGTTGTTTTGCCGGACACACACATACACACACACACACAGACACATACACACACACAGACACACACACATACACACACACACATACACAGTCACACACACAGACAGACACACACACAGACACACACACACACAGTTACACACAGTTACACACACACAGACACACACAGATACACACACAGACACACACACAGACACACACACAGACACACACACACAGACACACACACACAGACACACACACAGACACACACAGACACACACACAGACACAGACACAAAGATCCCCCATATAGCCTTAACAGACTGTAGGGGCAAGTGCTGTTAGCGAGCACCTATGAAGGCCGGAACGGTACACGAGGGGGTGGGTGGCCAGCACCACGCCTGACCGCCTTTGTCTCCCTAGTCGCAATGTTTACACACCGAACCAGGTACTCATTTGAGGCTGAGTCGACCTTGATGAGGCCCGGGACCGGTTCAAATAATCGTCACTGGTGTTGGCCGTGAGCGGGAATTGAACCCGTGTCGCCAGGTTCATAGTGCAGCGTAGCGCTAACCACTGCACCACCGCTCCCACACACACACACACGTGTGTGTGTGTGTGTATCGTGTGTGTAGTGTACACTATAAACTACACTATACACTCCTATACACTATACATTACACACTATACGATATACTACACTACTATACAACTACACTATACACTACACTATACACTGCACTACAGACTACACAATACACTGTACTATACGCTACACTACAGACTACACTATACACTACACTATACACTACACTATACACTGCACTACAGACTACACTATACACTACACTATACACTACACTATACACTGTGCTATACACTACACTATACACTATGCTATACACTACACGCTACACTATACACTACACTATACACTACACTATTGTTGTATATGTCGGGTATGAAAATTTTGAAAATAACAAAAACTCAATGCATTTTGGAGTTTGTGTATTTATCCGAAATTATGTTAATTGGTGCAATTACGTGCATAAATTAAGCTAATTCTACAGATAATCACATTAATTTATGCGGGCGGGTGTGGTTATGCTAATACAATCCCGTATGATAATTAGGCCCCCGCCTCGCTGACGAGGGTCGGATTATCCATCGTGATCATGCAATCAGCCGTGGGAAGTTTTGCCGGTGTGATTCAAGCATGCCAGAGTAAGCTCGGCATAGTTTTCTAGTTTTGTATTAACGCTCGGCTATAGTACAATTATTCTCGCTTTAGCATTCACTCATTGTGCGCTTATTTTTAGGTCTCCAAATTCGAATCTCAACGCAGGATACAGTTCTTGTAACTAATAAGATTATTATGTCATCAGACCCCCCTTTGCCAGTACCAAAATGTAATTATAATAATAATAGGGGTTTTTACCCCTTTTTATCTGACAACAAAACTGAAACCTTTTTCTTACAAGGATTCATGTTTACTCCATTAACAACAATACCTGCAGTCAAAATGCAAACAAAACACGTACTATGATAATATGATGTTGCATTGTCCTTGAAACTGATTGTTCCAAAGCCGTCCCTTGGTGTGGACCAATCAGTTTCAAGGACGATGCATCATCATATTATCATAGAGTGTGTGTGTGTGTTTGTTTAGTTTGCAATTTTGACTGCAGGTATTGTGGTTAATGCAGTAGACATGAAGAAACACCCAGACACTTGTGTGCTAAGCAATTTGTATTCTAACGAGACCTTAACTTTGGTGATATGCAAACTCTCAAGCTCGGAATTATCAACACCGCACCAGCACAGTAAACGCCAACGGTCGCGTTGATTCGCTTTGGCAACTGCAACATGTGATTAATTCCACCGCGGAACGCGAGCTCATTTGTTGATAGCGAGAGCCGTTAAAGCACGCATGCACGCTGCTCTATAAACAAAAACGCGATAACGCAAATTATTATTATTATACTTGAAATTGTCAGCACGGCACCACAGGCGATGTTCATTCCATTGATCCATCTCTTCAGGCCTCAATAATCACGTTGTTAATTGCGTTAACGGAACAACTTGATTACTTCCTCTGAGCGCCACGGGCGTGAGGGAAATACGAATAAAAGGTCCTTAAAAATGAATGCGACGATGTTCACGCGCATGAGCGATCGGAGCAGTTATCATGCTCGGAGGCACAAGTATACGTCAATGTTCTTTGGTCCTTTCGGTAAAGTCACCGCCACGTAGAATGAGAATAAAATAATAAATTGATAAACTAAAAGAACGCAATAATATCAATTTTTTATTTTATTCTCATTCCACGTGGCGGTGACTTTACCGAAAGAACCGAAGAAGATGAACCCTTGCAGTCACGAAAGCTTTAAATCGAAGTATACGTCAATGGATTCATCGGCAGGCTTGTGCCATTAAGGAGAGAAACGGGCGACCGAGGTACTTCTGAATTGGCCGTATCCACGTGTCCTGCACGGTCGGTTGACATTTGAACGCTCTTCAGAATCGGTCCTCGATACCGCGCTGGTGCGGTGGATTGTCCCCTTGGTTAAATCCTCGCGTGAGCAGGTGACGTAAGCGCCCGTGGGTTTGTGAAGGTGGGGAGGGGCGTGCGAACAACGGCTGGTTTATGTCGAGATTTGAAGCTTTCGTGACTGCAAAGGATCCACACCTGTTTGGCTCTGTCCGGTAAAAGTGACTTTACCGAATAGAACCAAAAAGAACGGCTGGTTTCCCCATCCATCGCTCGGCGTCGGACGCTGTGACCGAAGGCTCCCTCCGCCTCCGGACGATGAGCTCCGCCGCACGCGCTCTCCCTCCGTGGAGATGCTCTTGAACGATCGCGCGCTGGTCCGCTGGTCCGCTGGTCCGCTGGTCCGCTGGTCCGCTGGTCCGCTGGTCCGCTGGTCCGCTGGTCCGATGGCGCTCTTGCTCACGGGCGGCTGGTCAGGTTCTTTCCGCTGGCGGCCGGGCGCGCCCGCCGCAGCTGGGAGCCGGCGCTCCGCGCAGAGATCAAAGGTCTTGGAGCGACGCTCCACCTCTCGGCTCTGAACTCGCGCTCGTTGATGCGCCGCTACTCGGCGAGCCTCGCCGGCCTCGGTCGGTCGCGGGCGGCGGCGGGGGGTGGGGGGAGGTGGGGGCCCCCCTTGGAGCCGGCCGCTCTCCGCCCTCTCCTGGTTATCTCGCCGGAGCTGTTGTCTCGATGAAGCTGTCGAGAGCCGAATCGCCGCTCGCTCTCAACACTTTGAAAATTGTGCTCGCGCACACCCCTCTCTCTCGCACAACTCTGGTACTCTCTGGGTTCCATTCGGTAAAGTCGCGTAGGTGAAGAAATAAAAAATAAAAAAAAACTGGTCCGGTCCCTTCACCCGATGAAGGCCGCTTGTGTTGCGGCCCGAAACGTCGTGCGATTATTTTTTTTTGTTTTTGTCGTTTTATTTTTCGATTATTTTTTTTTTTTTTACCCGCGTGACTTTTGCCGAATAGAGCCCCCAATGGGCGTGTGATCCCCCTTGCAGTCACGAAAGCCTCACGTCTGGAGACAGCTCCGGTAGCGTAGTACGGTGCTGCTCGGGGCAGTCCTCGACTCGGCAAGCGGCCCAAGGCGTCCGGGCGAATGCGGAACAAGCTTCAGGGGCGGTTGCTCTGTCGGCGCCCAGCGCCACCCCACGGGGCCCAGCACCCCCGTTGCCCGTGTCTCGAGGCCATGCCCTCGAGGGCTGGCTCGATGCCCCCTTGCCGAGCTTGCATGGGAAATTCTCTCTCCTCCCCTCCCGCGTCTCTCTTGCGAGAGAGAGAGAGAGAGAGGGGGGGGGGGAAACAGATATCCACTCTGCGTTGTGGGGGGGTGGAGGCGGAGGGGGTGTAGTCCGTGTGTGTGTATATCATTAAGTCCAGCGCCTCCGTGACTACAGATGGGGCCCCCCCCCCTCCCCGCGATAATACATTTCCCTCGCTCTGGTGTTCAATTCCTGCTCTCCCACGCTGCGGGAAGACAAAGGCGGCCGGGAGTCTCTCTCTCACTCTCTCTCTCTGGCTGGCTGGCTCTCGTTTTAACCCTGCACAGTCATCATTTTTGGTTCGTGTTTCCCGACATCAGCCCCTGTAGTAACGCCAGCTGATTCCCGTCGCGAAGTTTTCCTTGGGCCCTCCGTTGATTTAAAAATGATCGGATCCCGCCCTGCCCGGTTTATCGGCGTCCTGGAAGCCGCTCTGCCAGAGAAATTCCTTCCCCCGCCTATCCCTGTCCTCCGTTCGATCTCGAAAGGGTGCGTTGCGCTCTGGCTCTCCCGCGCTGCGGTAAGACAAAGGCGGCCCGGAGGCTCCTTCCACCCGGAGCACCGTCTGTCTTGGCTGTGCGAAACCCGTCCCATTCCGCCTCGTTCTTTCTCGGTAGCCCTCGGTGCGACGCTGCATTTTCTGCCCCCAACCCCCCCCCCCGAGAATTTGTGGTTTAACGGTTCGACCCTGCCTCCGATATGCCACTGGTTTTTGTACTTTCCGCTCCCTGCGTGTGTGCGTGTGTGTGTGGGGTCACTCTGTCTGCGGGCTGACGGAGCCCGGGGGGGTGGGGTTGGTCCGTGAATCCTGGAATGTGCCCCCCTAACCCTTTTGGTGACCCCGGGCGGCTGTGTTACAGCAAATAGGCGCGTTTGTGAATTGTCCCCCTTGGCAATCTAGAGATTTTTTTTTCGCTAACTCTCCCGTGAGAATATTATTGTGTTATTTTATTTCATCAATTTATTATTTTATTCTCATTCTACATGGTGACTTTACCGAAAGAACCAAAGAAGATGAATCATTGCAGTCACGAAAGCTTTAAATCGAAATTTAACCGCCTCTACGGGGAGGGATTCCACACATCCTTAAGATCATTCAACAGACTTCGGGATAAGAAGGCTCAACTAATCGAGTCTCTCACCTTTCTGAAGAGATGCCGCGACTCTAAGCTGTCTCTCTCCCCCTCCTCTGTAGCTATCCGTGGTGCTAAAGTTGAGGGCGCTTTGTTCCTCTCACACAGCTTAAAGGACGTGATCTGAACGTGGCTCTTTCACTCCAGCGCTGTCCTACCAGACAGTCTCGTCCCTTCACCTGATGAAGGCCGCTTGTGTTGTGGCCGAAACGTCGTGAGAATATTATTGTGTTATTTTATTTTATCAATTCATTATTTTATTCTCATTCTACGTGGTGACTTTACCGAAAGAACCAAAGAAGATGAACTCTCCCATTGCCCCCGGAGTTTATTATTTATTTTTCGTTTGCCTTTTTACGATCTCCGGCTGCTGTTTTTGCTGGTCCTTGTCGTAGCGACTGTGTTATTTTTTTGTTTTAAATATCGCCAAGTATTATTATTCACATCAATTTTGGAGAAGGCCTATAGATACAACACTATGCACTGTACTATACACTACACTATACACTACACGCTACACTATACGCTACACTATACGCTACGCTATACACTACACGCTACACTACGCTATACACTACACTATACACTACACTATACACTACACGCTACACTACGCTACACTATACGCTGCGCTATACACTACACTACACTATACACTATACGCTACACTATACACTACTATACAATACATGCTACACGATACAATATAATCCACACTATACACTACGCTACTATACACTAGTGCTGTGTATTTGTGTGTGTGTCTGTGTGTGTCTGTATCTGTGTGTGTGTCTGGGTGTGTGTCTGTTTCTTTGTGTGTGTCTATGTGTGTGTTTGTGTGTGTCTGCATCTATGTGTGTGTCTGTGTGTGTGTGTATGTGTGTCTGTGTATGTGTGTCTGTATCTGTGTGTGTGTGTGTCTGTGTGTTCGTGCGTAGGTCAAGAATTTGTGTCTAAGGCACTGTCCCAGTTTTCAGACGATGCTTGTGGATGGCTCTTTCCAGTTGCTCTTGTAAGTACACAGACACACACAGAGACACACACACACATACACACACACATACACACACAGACACACACACACGTAGATACACACACAGAGACACACACACAGACACATACACACACAGACACACACACACAGACACACACACATACATATACACACACAGACACACACACACTTACATATACACACAGACACACACAGAGACACACACACAGACACACACACTTACATATACACACACACATATAGATACACACACATACATATACACAACACATAGATACACACACATACATACACACATACATATACACACATACATATACACACATACATATACACACATACATATACACACAGACACACACACAGACACACACAGATACACACACAGATACACACACATATATATAGATACACACACACATACACACATACACATCAACCGCCATTCGCCACTAAGTGGCGGTGACGTCACCACGACGCTTGTGCCAGGCTATGTGCACCCTGAGGCCACGTGAAGTGTCGAACGCCCGCTGGCAGGTCACGGGGCAGACCCAGGTGCCACGGGTCGACTGACTGAGATGACTGGCTGATGCACCACCTGTGCCCCCTACTCTGCCAATCTGCTGTCCTTTAGCCACCCGGCGCTCCGCTCGTTGTTGTGAGCGTCGCTCCTCCGCCCTCCGTTGTTGTTGGAGGGCGACTGCCTCCAACTGCCCAGTAGCGTCCTTCACGAGCCTCCTCCACAGAGGCCGATCCTGACACCGCTGGTACCAGTCATCGGCAAGTCCACTCAGCTCCACGTCCTCCTGTACCACATCACTCCATCTCTTCTCTAGCCAGTGCCGCGCCCGTTTAGCCCCCTCGATCCGGCCGAACAAAAGCTGTTTCGGCATGCGGTGGCTAGGCATGCGGGCTACATGACCCAGCCATCGCAGCCTTGCCTGCTGGAGGAGCTCACCGATGGGACCGTGCCCAGATTTTTCAAGGATTTGTGAGCTCCTCACACAACCCAGCCTGGTTAAACCCAGGATGGATCGTATGCATACATACACACACACATAGAAACACAAAGATCCCCCGTATAGCCTTAACAGACTGTAGGGGCAAGTGCCGTTAGCGAGCAGCACCTGTGAAGGCCGGTAACGGTACACGAGGGGGTGGGTGGCCAGCACCACGCCCGACCGCCTTTGTCTCCCTAGTGGCAATGTTTAAACACCGCACCAGGTACTCATTTTGAGGCTGAGTCGACCTAGGGGATTGCCCGGGACCGGTTCAGATAATCGTCACTGATGTTGGCCGTGAGCGGGAATCGAACCCGGGTCGCCAGGTTCATAGCGCAGCGTAGCGCTAACCGCTGCACCACCGCTCCCCACGTGGATACACAACAACAACAACAACCGCCATTCGCCGCTAAGTGGCGGTGACGTCACCACGACCCTTGTGCCAGCAAAACAATCCCCTACCTCCTCGCGGTGCCGGACGGGCAACTCTGTCGTGGACAGTGCTGTGGGGGGAGATCCAATTCTGATTGGCTCCTCCCCTCATGGCGTCTGTGTCCACCACAGGGGCTAAACGGGGGGCTCTGGACGGGTGCGAGGGGCTGGTAACCCCTCCACCTTCAATTAATTACCACGAAACCACGAGTTAAACTGAACACACACACACACGTACACACACGCACGTCACACGCACACACACTCGCTATCACGCCTTTGTACATCCCCCCAGCTTCATATTCTCGGTGCTGGTGCTGATCTCCATGGGTCTCTACGTGGCCGGAATTCGTTTCTACGTCGCTGTGATGGTGTTCGGCCTTGTGCTGGGCTGGATCAACACGCTATACTACACACGTGGTATCAAGCTCATCGGCACTTACAGCATCATGGTGCAGAAGGTAACGGGATACGCCGATACGTGCCGAGTCTGTGGGTCTCTTTGTGGCGAGTCTGTGGGTCTCTGTGTGGTGGTGGTGGTGGTGGTGAGTCTGTGGGTCTCTGTGTGGTGGTGGTGGTGGTGGTGAGTCTGTGGGTCTCTGTGTGTTGGTGGTGGTGGTGAGTCTGTGGGTCTCTGTGTGGTGGTGGTGGTGAGTCTGTGGGTCTCTGTGTGGTGGTGGTGGTGAGTCTATGGGTCTGTGTGTGGTGAGTCTATGGGTCTCTGTGGTGGTGAGTCTGTGGGTCTCTGTGTGTGATGAGTCTATGGGTCTCCGTGTGTGGTGAGTCTATGGGTCTCTGTGTGGTGGTGGTGGTGGTGGTGAGTCCTGTGGGTCTCTGTGTGGTGAGTCTGTGGGTCTCTGTGTGGTGGTGGTGAGTCTATGGGTCTCTGTGTGGTGAGTCTATGGTCTCTGTGTGTGGTGAGTTTGTGGGTCTCTGTGTGTGGTGAGTCTGTGGGTCTCTGTTTGGTGGTGGTGAGTCTATGGGTCTCTGTGTGGTGAGTCTATGGGTCTCTGTGTAGTGGTGGTGGTGAGTCTGTGGGTCTCTGTGTGGTGGTGGTGAGTCTGTGGGTCTCTGTGTGGTGGTGAGTCTATGGGTCTCTGTGTGGTGGTGAGTCTATGGGTCTCTGTGTGGTGGTGAGTCTATGGGTCTCTGTGTGGTGGTGGTGAGTCTGTGGGTCTCTGTGTGGTGGTGGTGAGTCTGTGGGTCTCTGTGTTGTGAGTCTATGGGTCTCTGTGTGATGTGATCAGTCTATGGGTCTCTGTGTGGTGGTGGTGGTGAGTCTGTGGGTGTCTGTGTGTGGTGAGTCTATGGTCTCTGTGTGTGGTGAGTCTGTGGGTCTCTGTGTGATGAGTCTGTGGGTGTCTGTGTGGTGAGTCTATGGGTCTCTGTGTGGTGGTGGTGGTGGTGAGTCTGTGGGTCTCTGTGTGATGAGTCTATGGGTCTCTGTGTGGTGAGTCTATGGGTCTCTGTGTGTGGTGAGTCTATGGGTCTCTATGTGGTGAGTCTATGGGTCTCTGTGTGTGGTGAGTCTATGGGTCTCTGTGTGGTGGTGGTGGTGAGTCTGTGGGTCTCTGTGTGGTGATGAGTCTATGGGTCTCTGTGGTGAGTCTGTGGGTCTCTGTGTGGTGGTGGTGAGTCTATGGGTCTCTGTTTGGTGAGTCTATGGTCTCTGTGTGTGGTGAGTTTGTGGGTGTGTGTGGTGAGTCTGTGGGTCTCTGTTTGGTAGTGGTGAGTCTATGGGTCTCTGTGTGGTGGTGAGTCTATGGGCCTCTGTGTGGTGAGTCTATGGGTCTCTGTGTGGTGATGAGTCTGTGTGTACATCATAGGTGGTGCTACTCGCTACTAGCAGCACTTGCCCCTACAGCCCTGCTAGAGGCTACCTGGGGGAGCTTTGTCTGTGTGTACATCATAGGTGGTGCTACTCGCCACTAGCAGCACTTGCCCCTACAGCCCTGCTAGAGGCTACCTGGGGGACCTGTGCCTCTGTCTCTACTACAGATCATCTTCCGGGATCTGCTGCGGTTCCTGTTTGTCTACGTCCTCTTCCTGGTGGGATACGCTGCAGGTACTCACTCGGGTACTCACTCGGGTACTCAGGTACTCACTCGGGTACTCAGGTACTCACTCGGGTACTCACTCAGGGACTCGCTCAGATACTCACTCGGACTCACTCAGGTACTCACTCAGGTACTCACTCGGACTCACTCAGATTCTCACTCGGGTACTCACTCGGACTCACTCAGGTACTCACTCGGTACTCAGGTACTCACTAGGGGACTCACTCGGTGACTCACTCAGGTACTCACTCAGGTACTCAGGTACTCACTCAGGTACTCACTAGGGGACTCACTCAGGTTCTCACTCAGGTACTCACTCGGACTCACTCAGATACTCACTCGGTACTCAGGTACTCACTAGGGGACTCACTCGGTGACTCACTCAGGTACTCACTCAGTGACTCACTCAGGTACTCACTCAGGTACTCACTCAGTGACTCACTCAGTGACTCACTCAGGTACTCACTCGGACTCACTTGGGTACTCACTCGGGTACTCAGGTACTCACGAGGGGACTCAGGTTCTCACTCAGGTTCTCACTCAGGTTCTCACTCGGTGACTCACTCAGGTTCTCACTCAGATACTCACTCAGGTACTCACTCAGGTTCTCACTCAGGTTCTCACTCAGGTACTCACTCTGGTACTCACTCAGGGACTCACTCAGGTACTCACTCAGGTACACACTTTCATTTGGCCTTTTTATTTTTATTTTATTTTCCATTAGTCCCTTTTATTTTTATTATTTTTTATTTTTTTACTCACGGGGAAGCTCGGGCGAAAATCCGCCTCGATCGACCCAGGAGTTGCACACAAGTCAGCAGCAACAGCAACAGCAGCAGCAACAGCAACAGCAGCAAGACCAACAACTGGGACGCGCGCGCAGGTGAGCTGTAGCCGCCTATCGTCATGGCACAGCACGCCAGGGTTGGAGAGCCTCACGAGGGCGGAATGGGCTCGTCGTTTTTTCCCGCCGACGGAGGCCGCCGCCGACGGAGGTCGCCGCCGACGGAGGCCGCCGCCGACGGAGGCCGCCGCCGACGGAGGCCGCCGCCGACGGAGGTCGCCGCCGACGGAGGTCGCCGCCGACGGAGGCCGCCGCCGACGGAGGCCGCCGCCGACGGAGGCCGCCGCCGACGGAGGCCGCCGCCGACGGAGGTCGCCGCCGACGGAGGCCGCCGCCGACGGAGGCCGCCGCCGACGGAGGTCGCCGCCGACGGAGGTTGCCGCCTCCACGGCGGTGACGCGAGCCGCGTGACCGCCGTGGAGGCGGCACCGGAGGGGAGTGGGCGAGCCCGAGCCGAGGAGCGGGGCGACCGCCGAGGACCGCGAGATTAAAAAGTTTGAGGGACGCCTTCCCCGGGACGTGAGGCGATTCACTAAAAGCAGCGCGGGGCGTCCGCCCGGGTGCCGCGGGTGTGCGGTCACGCCCCCTAGGGGGGGGGGAGGTCTTCCGCCTGAGGGCGATGCTGCGGCAGCTGAAGAAGCAGTACCCCTCCCCCGCTGCCCGCTATCCCGGAGTGAACACCGGATGCCTGCCACGACAACCACCGCCGAGGCGACGGGGTGTCTGTGTCGCTCCCCGCAAAGACACGAAAGTGGACGTGGCCCTGCTGCAGGAGACCCATCTCGAACCCCCGCGCTGCTGGCCCAACGGCGGAACCGTTTGGGGGGGCCGGACGTTTTTTTTGTTTTTGTTTTTTTTTTAGTCACGGGGAGGCGGGCGGGCGGGCGGGCGGGCGGGTGGTGGGTTGTCGCGGTGGTCCGCGGCAACCCGAAGTCGAACCCCCCCCCCCCGGGGGACAGCGTGGCCTTCACGGAAGCGGCGAGGGAAGGGGGGCAACCCTGGTCACGGCAGACGTCTCGACTCGGCCGGCACCCGGGGCCTCTGAGGCTCGGCGATGCGTCCGCTCCGAGCGCGAGCCGAGACGGGGGGGGTTTGGGGAGAGAGAGAGAGAGAGAGAGGAGTCGTATCTTCGCGGGACGCTCTGGGGGGGAGGCACCCCTGAAACCCGGCCCTCGACCGCAACGGCGTTCGAACCCCCGGGCCCCGGAGGATCGCGAGGGCGCTGGGCGAAATCGCGAACGGGCGGCGGCTAATTTGACGCGTGGCGCCTCCAACATCCCGCGCAGCGCCGATCCACGTGGTGCGGATCAGCCTCGCGAGGCTCGACCGACGCTACATCGGCCCGCACGGGGGCCAACCTGCTCGGGGAGAGTCGGGTGGTCCCGACGGGTTTCTCTGACCACCACACGGTCACCGCACGGCTGCACCTTTCCCCCTCCCCTCCTCCCTGGTCGAGCGGCGCAGCCCGTACTGGCGACTCGACCTGCGTCTGAGGAGGAGGAGGAGGAGGAGGAGGAGGAGGAGGAGGAGGAGGAGCTGGGCTCCGGCCTCCGGCGCCAGGGCGACCCACCACACGCGCTCCTGGAGCAGCAGCGGCGGCTGCTCGGGGGCAGTGTCGGACCAGGCGGCCTATGAGGCTTTTCGTAAAGCAGAGGATGCAGCATATCTCGTCCAGACGGACGCGCCGACAAGACTCTTCTTCAGGCAAGGGGGGACGGCCGAGTACCCAGGAACGTCATCTCCAGGCTACAGGCCCCCGGCGGGGAGACTCGCACCAGCGACGTGGGCATCGCAGGGGCGGTCCGGGGCTTCTTTGGCGCGTTGACCACCGCGGAGGGCCGTCCAGGGGGAAGCCCTGAACGAACTCCCGGAGGGCGTCCCCACACCCTCCGGGAGCTGGAGGTGGCGGGCGAGGGGCCTCGCCGCGGGGATCGACGGCCTGCCGGCCCGAGTTCTTTCAAGGTCTTCTGGAGCGAGCTCGGGGCCCTCCCTGAGCCAGTGTCCTGAACGCGGGCCTAGCAGGCGGGAGAGATGCAGGAGGGGCGGTGGTGACGCTGCTGCCCATAGAAGGGGGGGACCTCGGCCGCGTCGCCAACTGGCGGCCGGTGTCCGTCCTCTGCACGGGCTACAAAACAGCGGCCAGGGGGGGCGCTCTGGTCAACCGGCTGAAGAGCGCGGCCGGGAATGTGGTACAGTCTGACCAGACAGGGTACTGCCTTCCGGGGACGCTCCATCCGCGACAACATAGCCGTGGTGCGGGACGTGGTGGACTTGGCGACGGCACGCGGGATGGAAACGGGCCCCCTCTTCCTGGATCAGGATAAAAGGCGTTTGATCGGATGGACACCACGGGTGCCTGTGCGCAGTTGCTCCGAAGCCTTTGGGGTTTGGCGAACACAGTTCGTGGCGTACGTGAGGCTCCTGTACACGAACGCGTCGAGCCTGATGAAGGTGAACAATAAACTCGGAGCCCCCGCTCTCGGGCAAGGGGTGCCCCCTCTCGGGCAAGGGGTGCCCCCTCTCGGGCAAGGGGTGCCCCGCTCTCGGGCAAGGGGTGCCCTGCTCTCGGGCAAGGGGTGCCCCCTCTCGGGCAAGGGGTGCCCCGCTCTCGGGCAAGGGGTGCCCCCTCTCGGGCAAGGGGTGCCCCGCTCTCGGGCAAGGGGTGCCCCCTCTCGGGCAAGGGGTGCCCCCTCTCGGGCAAGGGGTGCCCCCTCTCGGGCAAGGGGTGCCCGCTCTCGGGCAAGGGGTGCCCGCTCTCGGGCAAGGGGTGCCCGCTCTCGGGCAAGGGGTGCCCGCTCTCGGGCAAGGGGTGCCCCCTCTCGGGCAAGGGGTGCCCGCTCTCGGGCAAGGGGTGCCCCCTCTCGGGCAAGGGGTGCCCCCTCTCGGGCAAGGGGTGCCCGCTCTCGGGCAAGGGGTGCCCCCTCTCGGGCAAGGGGTGCCCGCTCTCGGGCAAGGGGTGCCCCCTCTCGGGCAAGGGGTGCCCCCTCTCGGGCAAGGGGTGCCCCGCTCTCGGGCAAGGGGTGCCCCGCTCTCGGGCAAGGGGTGCCCCCTCTCGGGCAAGGGGTGCCCCCTCTCGGGCAAGGGGTGCCCCCTCTCGGGCAAGGGGTGCCCGCTCTCGGGCAAGGGGTGCCCCCTCTCGGGCAAGGGGTGCCCCGCTCTCGGGCAAGGGGTGCCCCCTCTCGGGCAAGGGGTGCCCCCTCTCGGGCAAGGGGTGCCCCCTCTCGGGCAAGGGGTGCCCTGCTCTCGGGCAAGGGGTGCCCCCTCTCGGGCAAGGGGTGCCCCCTCTCGGGCAAGGGGTGCCCGCTCTCGGGCAAGGGGTGCCCCCTCTCGGGCAAGGGGTGCCCCGCTCTCGGGCAAGGGGTGCCCCCTCTCGGGCAAGGGGTGCCCCGCTCTCGGGCAAGGGGTGCCCCCTCTCGGGCAAGGGGTGCCCCCTCTCGGGCAAGGGGTGCCCCCTCTCGGGCAAGGGGTGCCCCCTCTCGGGCAAGGGGTGCCCCGCTCTCGGGCAAGGGGTGCCCCCTCTCGGGCAAGGGGTGCCCCCTCTCGGGCAAGGGGTGCCCCCTCTCGGGCAAGGGGTGCCCCCTCTCGGGCAAGGGGTGCCCCCTCTCGGGCAAGGGGTGCCCCCTCTCGGGCAAGGGGTGCCCCGCTCTCGGGCAAGGGGTGCCCCGCTCTCGGGCAAGGGGTGCCCGCTCTCGGGCAAGGGGTGCCCCGCTCTCGGGCAAGGGGTGCCCGCTCTCGGGCAAGGGGTGCCCCCTCTCGGGCAAGGGGTGCCCCCTCTCGGGCAAGGGGTGCCCCCTCTCGGGCAAGGGGTGCCCCGCTCTCGGGCAAGGGGTGCCCCCTCTCGGGCAAGGGGTGCCCGCTCTCGGGCAAGGGGTGCCCCGCTCTCGGGCAAGGGGTGCCCCCCTCTCGGGCAAGGGGTGCCCCCCTCTCGGGCAAGGGGTGCCCCCTCTCGGGCAAGGGGTGCCCCGCTCTCGGGCAAGGGGTGCCCCCTCTCGGGCAAGGGGTGCCCCGCTCTCGGGCAAGGGGTGCCCCCTCTCGGGCAAGGGGTGCCCGCTCTCGGGCAAGGGGTGCCCCCTCTCGGGCAAGGGGTGCCCCCTCTCGGGCAAGGGGTGCCCCGCTCTCGGGCAAGGGGTGCCCCCCTCTCGGGCAAGGGGTGCCCCCTCTCGGGCAAGGGGTGCCCCCTCTCGGGCAAGGGGTGCCCCCTCTCGGGCAAGGGGTGCCCCCTCTCGGGCAAGGGGTGCCCCGCTCTCGGGCAAGGGGTGCCCCGCTCTCGGGCAAGGGGTGCCCCGCTCTCGGGCAAGGGGTGCCCCCCTCTCGGGCAAGGGGTGCCCCCTCTCGGGCAAGGGGTGCCCCGCTCTCGGGCAAGGGGTGCCCCGCTCTCGGGCAAGGGGTGCCCCGCTCTCGGGCAAGGGGTGCCCCGCTCTCGGGCAAGGGGTGCCCCGCTCTCGGGCAAGGGGTGCCCCCTCTCGGGCAAGGGGTGCCCCCTCTCGGGCAAGGGGTGCCCCGCTCTCGGGCAAGGGGTGCCCCGCTCTCGGGCAAGGGGTGCCCCCTCTCGGGCAAGGGGTGCCCCCTCTCGGGCAAGGGGTGCCCCCTCTCGGGACCGCTGTACGTGCTCTGCATGGAGCCGTTCCTGTGCAGGCTGAGGCGCGCCCTGTCTGGCCTCCGGATCCCCGGGGGCCGGGAACCGCTGAGGTCCGGCTCTTGGCGTCCGCGGACGACCTCTGTGTGTGTGTGTGGTCGTCGACGATGCGGGCGACGTGGAGGCGGTCCGCGGGGGGCCGTCGAGTACCCTCGGGGGGTGCACCTGGGCGAACCCCCGTCCACCGAGGCGAAGAATTGGGCCCGAGGTGGCGGACAAAATCGCGGAGAAGCTGAACACGCGGGCCAGGCTCCCGGCCCCCCCGAGGGGTACGGCGCGGCTCTCCTTGTGAGGGAGCCGCTGTTCGCCAACCATCTCTTGTCCAGGGACTGAGCGGCGAACGCACCCTGGCCCTGGGCTTCGTGGCGGGGCGGAGCGTCGTCAGGACGGTCGGCGACCTGCTGAACCCCCGGCCGGCGGTCCGGGCGGACGGCGCTGGCGATCGCGGAGGCGGCCGGGCTCCGGGCGGTTCCTGCCGACGATGCGGGGGACTCGCGGTGAGGCTGGAGGGGACGCGGCCGGCGGGGAGGGCCCCTTCCTTCCCCCCCTTGCCCCCCCAAACCGGCCCGGCCGAGAGGACGCCGGGAAGCTGTTGAAGCTGGAGGGGTTGCAGGGGCTTGCCGCTGAAAGGCGTGCACAAGAAGAGCGGCCAGGCCCGTCCGCGCCAGGGCCCCGCTCGTGCGCGCGGACCTGGGCGGCCTGGCGGACACGAAGTGGAGGGGGGGCACACACCCCCCCCCCCCCCCAATGGCGGGACCTTTACCACCACCACCCCCCCCCCCCCACACACACGACCAAGCGATGCGGGGACCTACGGCGGAGTCTGGAGCACCAGACTCCGCCGGCCGCGGTGTCTGGAGCACCAGACTCCGCCGGCCGCGGTGTCTGGAGCACCAGACTCCGCCGGCCGCGGTGTGGGTGATCCGGGCCGTCGCCGGCGGGACCCCTCGGACAAAAGTTGCGCATCTTGCGGACGGCCGGAGGCCACCGCTCACCGGTAACCTCCGGTGCAAGAGGCTGGCGCCGTTGTTTGGTTTCACAGCGGCGCGGACATTTCGAGCGGCCGGGCATCCCGCTCCGGGAGAGAAGTTTCGTGTCCGCGGTGACGGTGGGGGGGGGGGGGGGGGGGGGGGGGGGGGGGGAGACGGGCGGCAAAACCCGAGACGTTCGTCAACTTCGTGCGCGCTCAGGCCAAATTGGCGACATGCACGGACGCGCGAACGGAAGCTGGAGGGTGGCTGGTGGTGGCTGGCGGTGGCTGGCGGCCCAGGCCCAGGCCCAGGCCCTGGTGAAGGCGCGGCTTGGGCTCGAGTTCGCGCATCGCAGGCACACCGGCGGGGTTGGCGGATGTCCTGGCGAAGTTGGGGGGCGCCCGAGGACCGCCCTGTGCCGGGTTGAACGCGGGGCGCTCGTCTCTACGTCTGACCCCCCCCCCGACCCGAGCCCTGACCCCCCCTGACCCCCCCCCCCCTGACCCCCCCCCCCACCACCACGCGCCTGGAGTGGATGAAGCGTGATTGCGTACGATGGATACGGGAGGTTTTTTTCGTTTCCACTGATTTGCTGTGGGTGACGGCGTGCTTGCCGCCGCCCAGTGTGGTGGTTTTTTTGTTTCCCGCAACGAGTCGCTGGCTGAGTTGTATGACCACACCAAGGCTTCGCTGCACGTACGGCAGGAAGCCTGAATAAAGGCGACTAAGAGTCAAAGTCTCACTATCTCTGTCTCTCACCATCTCTCTCACCATCTCTCTCTCTCACTCACCATCTCACTCTCTCACCATCTCACTCTCTCACCATCTCTCTCACCATCTCTCTCTCTCACCATCTCTCTCTCTCACCATCTCTCTCTCTCACCATCTCTCTCTCTCACCATCTCTCTCTCACCATCTCTCTCTCTCTCACCATCTCTCTCTCACCATCTCTCTCACCATCTCTCTCTCTCACCATCTCTCTCTCTCTCCATCTCTCTCTCTCACCATCTCTCTCTCTCTCACCATCTCTCTCACCATCTCTCTCACCATCTCTCTCTCACCATCTTTCTCTCTCCCCAGCGCTGGTGACGCTGATCGAGGACTGTCCCACCAACCCCGACTGTGCCCAGTACAACCACTTCTCACAATCTTTCTCTCTCACTCACCATCTCTCTCTCACCATCTCTCTCTCACCATCTCTCTCTCACCATCTCTCTCTCTCTCACCATCTCTCTCACTCACCATCTCTCTCTCACCATATCTCTCTCGCTCACCATCTCTCTCTTTCACTCACCATCTCTCTCACCATCTCTCTCTTTCACTCACCATCTCTCTCACCATCTCTCTCTCTTTCACTCACCATCTCTCTCACCATCTCTCTCTTTCACTCACCATCTCTCTCACCATCTCTCTCTCTCACCATCTCTCTCTCTCACCATCTCTCTCTCTCACCATCTCTCTCTCACCATCTCTCTCTCTCACCATCTCTCTCTCACCATCTCTCTCTCACCATCTCTCTCTCTCACCATCTCTCTCACCATCTCTCTCACCATCTCTCTCTCTCACCATCTCCCTCTCACCATCTCTCTCACCATCTCTCTCACCATCTCTCTCTCTCACCATCTCTCTTTCACCATCTCTCTCTCTCTCACCATCTCTCTCACTCACCATCTCTCTCTCACCATATCTCTCTCGCTCACCATCTCTCTCTTTCACTCACCATCTCTCTCACCATCTCTCTCTTTCACTCACCATCTCTCTCACCATCTCTCTCTCTTTCACTCACCATCTCTCTCACCATCTCTCTCTTTCACTCACCATCTCTCTCACCATCTCTCTCTTTCACTCACCATCTCTCTCACCATCTCTCTCTCTCACCATCTCTCTCTCTCACCATCTCTCTCTCACCATCTCTCTCTCTCACCATCTCTCTCACCATCTCTCTCACCATCTCTCTCTCTCACCATCTCCCTCTCACCATCTCTCTCACCATCTCTCTCACCATCTCTCTCTCTCACCATCTCTCTTTCACCATCTCTCTCTCTCTCACCATCTCTCTCTCTCCCCAGCGCTGGTGACGCTGATCGAGGACTGTCCCACCAACCCCGACTGCCCAGTACAACCACTTCTCACCATCTCTCTCTCTCTCTCACCATCTCTCTCACTCACCATCTCTCTCACTCACCATCTCTCTCTCTCACCATCTCTCTCTCTCACCATCTCTCTCACCATCTCTCTCTCTCACTCACCATCTCTCTCACCATCTCTCTCTCACCATCTCTCTCTCACCATCTCTCTCTCTCACCATCTCTCTCTCTGACCATCTCTCTCACCATCTCTCTCACCATCTCTCACCATCTCTCTCTCCCCAGCGCTGGTGACGCTGATCGAGGACTGTCCCACCAACCCCGACTGTGCCCAGTACAACCACTGCTCACCATCTCTCTCTCTCATCATCTCTCTCTCTCACCATCTCTCTCACCATCTCTCTCTCTCACCATCTCTCTCTCTCTCACCATCTCTCTCTCTCACTCACCATCTCTCTCACCATCTCTCTCTCACCATCTCTCTCTCTCACGATCTCTCTCTCACCATCTCTCTCTCACCATCTCTCTCTCACCATCTCTCTCTCTCACCATCTCTCTCTCTCACCATCTCTCTCTCTCTCACCATCTCTCTCTCTCTCACCATCTCTCTCTCTCACCATCTCTCTCTCTCTCACCATCTCTCTCTCTCACCATCTCTCTCTCTCACCATCTCTCTCTCTCTCTCTTACCATCTCTCTCTCTCACCATCTCTCTCACCATCTCTCTCTCTCTCACCATCTCTCTCTCTCTCACCATCTCTCTCTCTCTCTCACCATCTCTCTCTCTCACCATCTCTCTCACCATCTCTCTCTCTCACCAGCGCTGGTGACGCTGATCGAGGACTGTCCCCACCAACCCCGACTGTGCCCAGTACAACCACTTCTCACCATCTCTCTCCCTCTCACCATCTCTCCTCTCTCTCACTCACCATCTCTCTCACCATCTCTCTCTCACTCACCATCTCTCTCTCTCACCATCTCTCTCTCTCACCATCTCTCTCTCACCATCTCTCTCACCATCTCTCTCTCTCACCATCTCTCTCTCTCTCCCCAGCGCTGGTGACGCTGATCGAGGACTGTCCCCACCAACCCCGACTGTGCCCAGTACAACCACTTCAATGTTACCGTCATGGCACTCTTCAAGCTGACCATCGGCATCGGAGACCTGGACCTGTACGGCCTCTCACTCTACCCACAGGTGTTCCTGCTGCTACAGGTGAGTCTACCACGTGTGTGTGTTCCTGTGTGTGTTCCTGCTGCTACAGGTGAGGTGTCACTGTGTTCCTGCTGCTACAGGTGAGGTCTACCAGGGTGTGTGTGTCACTGTGTGTGTGTTCCTGCTGCTACAGGTGAGTCTACCACGTGTGTGTGTGTGTGTCACTGTGTGTGTGTCACTGTGTGTGTGTCACTGTGTGTTCCTGCTGCTACAGGTGAGTCTACCAGGTTGTGTGTGTGTGTGTCACTGTGTGTGTGTCACTGTGTGTGTCTCACGGTGTGTGTGTGTGTCACTGTGTGTTCCTGCTGCTACAGGTGAGTCTACCAAGTGTGTTTGTGTGTCACTGTGTGTGTCACTGTGTGTGTCACTGTGTGTGTGTGTGTCACTGTGTGTGTTCCTGCTGCTACAGGTGAGGTGTCCACTGTGTGTGTGTGTCACTGTGTGTGTGTGTCACTGTGTGTGTCTCACGGTGTGTGTGTGTGTCACTGTGTTCCTGCTGCTACAGGTGAGTCTACCAAGTGTGTTTGTGTGTCACTGTGTGTGTCACTGTGTGTGTCACTGTGTGTGTGTGTGTCACTGTGTGTGTTCCTGCTGCTACAGGTGAGGTGTCACTGTGTGTGTGTGTCACTGTGTGTGTGTCACTGTGTGTGTGTGTCACTGTGTGTGTCACTGTGTGTTCCTGCTGCTACAGGTGAGGTGTCACTGTGTGTGTCACTGTGTGTGAGTGTCACTGTGTGTGTGTGTCACTGTGTGTTCCTGCTGCTACAGGTGAGGTGTCACTGTGTGTGTGTCACTGTGTTCCTGCTGCTACAGGTGAGGTGTCTCTGTGTGTGTGACTGTGTGTGTGTGTCACTGTGTGTGTGTGTCACTGTGTGTGTCACTGTTGTGTTCCTGCTGCTACAGGTGAGTCTACCAGGTGTGTCACTGTGTGTTCCTGCTGCTACAGGTGAGGTGTCACTGTGTGTGTCACTGTGTGTGTGTGTCACTGTGTGTGTCACTGTGTGTGTGTCACTGTGTGTGTGTCACTGTGTTGTCACTGTGTCACTGTGTCACTGTGTGTGTGTCACTGTGTCACTGTGTGTGTGTCAGTGTGTGTCACTGTGTGTGTTTCACTGTGTGTGTGTGTCACTGTGTGTGTGTCACTGTGTCACTGTGTGTGTGTCACTGTGTGTGTCACTGTGTGTGTGTGTCACTGTGTGTGTGTCACTGTGTGTGTGTCACTGTGTGTGTGTCACTGTGTCACTGTGTGTGTGTCACTGTGTGTGCGTCACTGTGTGTGTGTCACTGTGTGTGTGTCACTGTGTGTGTGTCACTGTGTGTGTCACTGTGTGTGTGTGTCAGGTGTCATACGTGGTGTTGACCTTCGTGCTCCTCATGAACATGCTGATCGCGCTGATGGGGGAGACGGTTCAGCAGGTCTCTAAGGAGAGCAAAAAGATCTGGAAAGTCCAGGTGAGAGACACGAGGGGGCGGAGCTAGTCGAGGGGGGCGGAGCTAGTGTGGGAGGGAGGTGGAGCTTGTAGAGGGGGCGGAGCTAGTGTGGGAGGGGGTGGGGCTTGTCGAGGGGGTGGAGCTAGTGTGGGAGGGGTGGGGCTTGTCGAGGGGGCGGAGCTAGTGTGGGAGTGGGTGCGGAGCTAGTGTGGGGGTGGAGCTAGTGTGGAAGGGGGCGTGGAGCTAGTGTGGGGGTGGAGCTAGTGTGGGAAGGGGGCGTGGATCTAGAGTGTGGGGGTGGCGCTAGTGTGGGGGTGGAGCCTAGTGTGGAGGTGAAGCCTAGTGGGGGGGTGGAGCTAGTGTGGGGTTGGAGCCGAGTGTGGGGTTGGAGCCCTGTGTGGGGGTGGAGCCAGTGTGGGGGTGGAGCTAGTGTGGGGGTGGAGCCTAGTGTGGGGGTGGAGCCTAGTGTGGGGGTGGAGCTAGTGTGGGGGTGGAGCTAGTGTGGGGGTGGAGCCTAGTGGGGGTGGAGCCTAGTGTGGGGGTGGAGCTAGTGTGGGGGCGGTGCCAGTGTGGGGGCGGAGCTAGTGTGGAAGGGGGCGTGAGCTAGTGTGGGGGTGGAGCCTAGTGTGGGGGTGGGGCCTAGTGTGGTGTTGGAGCCTAGCGTGGGGGTGGAGCCTAGCGTGGGGGTGGAGCCTATCACCCCCTCCCCGTGCCCCCCACCGTGCCCCCCACCGTGGCCAGAAAAGCGCTGACGGTGTTGGACATCGAGAAGACTCTGCCACACTTCTTGCGTGCAAGACTCCGCTCGGGGGAGTGTCTCTGTGTGGGTACCCTGCCCAGTGGTGAGAGGGACCTCAGGTGGTGCTTCAGGTGATACTCTACCACCCACTACTACCACCCACTACTACCACCCACTACTACCACCACCCACTACCACCACCCACTACTACCACCCACTACTACCACCACCCACTACTACCACCCACTACCACTGTCTCTGTGTGGGTACCCTGCCCAGTGGTGAGAGGGACCTCAGGTGGTGCTTCAGGTGAGACTCTACCACCCACTACTACCACCCACTACTACCACCCACTACTACCACCACCCACTACTACCACCCACTACTACCACCCACTACTACTACCACGCACTACTACCACCCACTACTACCACCCACTACGAGTGTCTCTGTGTGGGTACCCTGCCCAGTGGTGAGAGGGACCTCAGGTGGTGCTTCAGGTGATACTCTACCACCCACTACTACCACCCACTACTACCACCCACTACTACCACCCACTACTACTACCACCCACTACTACTACCACCCACTACTACCACCCACTACTACCACCCACTACTACTACCACCCACTACTACCACCCACTACTACCACCCACTACTACTGTCTCTGTGTGGGTACCCTGCCCAGTGGTGAGAGGGACCTCAGGTGGTGCTTCAGGTGAGACTCTACCACCCACTACTACCACCCACTACTACCACCACCCACTACTACCACCCACTACTACCACCCACTACTACTACCACCCACTACTACTACCACCCACTACTACCACCCACTACTACCACCACCACCCACTACCACCACCACCCACTACTACCACCCACTACTACCACCCACTACTACCACCCACTACTACCACCCACTACTACCACCCACTACTACCACCACCCACTACTACCACCCACTACTACCACCCACTACTACCACCCACTACTACCACCCACTACTAGCACCCACTACTACCACCACCCACTACTACCACCACCCACTACCACCACCCACTACTACCACCCCACTACTACCACCCACTACTACTACCACCCACTACTACTACCACCCACTACTACCACCCACTACTACCACCCACTACTACCACCACCCACTACTACCACCACCCACTACTACCACCCACTACTACCACCCACTACTACTACTACCACCCACTACTACTACCACCCACTACTACCACCCACTACTACTACCCACTACTACCACCCACTACTACTACCCACTACCACCACCCACTACTACTACCCACTACCACCACCCACTACTACCACCCACTACTACCACCCACTACTACCACCCACTACTACCACCCACTACCACCACCCACTACTACCACCCACTACCACCACCCACTACTACCACCCACTACTACTGTCTCTGTGTGGGTACCCTGCCCCAGTGGTGAGAGAGACCTCAGGTGGTGTTTCAGGTGAGACTCTACCACCCACTACTACCACCCACTACTACCACCCACTACTACCACCCACTACCACCACCCCACTACCACCACCCACTACTACCACCCACTACTACCACCCACTACTACTACCACCAACTACTACCACCCACTACTACCACCCACTACTACCACCACCACCCACTACTACCACCCACTACTACCACCCACTACTACCACCCACTACTACCACCCACTACTACTACCCACTACTACCACCCACTACTACTACCACCCACTACTACCACCCACTACTACCACCCACTACTACCACCCACTACTACTACCCACTACTACTACCACCCACTACTACCACCCACTACTACTACCACCCACTACTACCACCCACTACTACTACCACCCACTACTACCACCCACTACTATCACCCACTACTACTACTACCACCCACTACTACTACCACCCACTACTACCACCCACTACTACCACCCACTACTACCACCCACTACTACTACACCACCCACTACTACCACCCACTACTACCACCCACTACTACTACCACCCACTACCACCACCCACTACCACCACCCACTACCACCACCCACTACTACCACCCACTACTACCACCACCCACTACTACCACCACCCACTACTACTACCACCCACTACTACCACCCACTACTACCACCCACTACTACCACCCACTACTACCACCCCACTACCTACACCCACTACTACCACCACCCACTACTACTACCACCCACTACTACTACCACCCACTACTACCACCCACTACTATCACCCACTACTACTACTACCACCCACTACTACTACCACCCACTACTACCACCCACTACTACCACCCACTACTACCACCCACTACTACTACTACCACCCACTACTACCACCCACTACTACCACCCACTACTACTACCACCCACTACCACCACCCACTACCACCACCCACTACTACCACCCACTACTACCACCACCCCACTACTACCACCACCCACTACTACTACCACCCACTACTACCACCCACTACTACCACCCACTACTACAACCCACTACTACTACCACCCACTACTACCACCCACTACCACCACCCACCACTACCACCCACTACTACTACCACCCACTACTACCACCCACTACCACCACTCCACTACTACCACCCACTACTACCACCCACTACTACCACCCACTACTACCACCCTCTACTACTACCACCCACTACTACTACCACCCACTACTACTACCACCCACTACTACCACCCACTACTACCACCCTCTACTACCACCACCAACTACTACCACCCACTACTACCACCCACTACCACCACCCACTACTACTACCACCCACTACTACTACCCACTACTACCACCCACTACTACCACCACCACCCACTACTACCACCACCACCCACTACTACCACCCACTACTACCACCCACTACTACCACCCACTACTACCACCCACTACTACTACCACCCACTACTACTACCACCCACTACTACCACCCACTACTACCACCACCCACTACTACCACCCACTACTACCACCCACTACTACCACCCACTACTACCACCCACTACTACCACCCACTACTACTACTACCACCCACTACTACTACCACCCACTACTACCACCCACTACTACTACCCACTACTACCACCCACTACTACTACCCACTACCACCACCCACTACTACTACCCACTACCACCACCCACTACTACCACCCACTACTACCACCCACTACTACCACCCACTACCACCACCCACTACTACCACCCACTACTACTGTCTCTGTGTGGGTACCCTGCCCAGTGGTGAGAGAGACCTCAGGTGGTGCTTCAGGTGAGACTCCTACCACCCACTACTACCACCCACTACTACCACCCACTACTACCACCCACTACTACCACCCACTACCACCACCCACTACTACCACCCACTACTACCACCCACTACTACCACCCACTACTACTACCACCCACTACTACCACCCACTACTACCACCACCACCCACTACTACCACCCACTACTACCACCCACTACTACCACCCACTACTACCACCCACTACTACTACCCACTACTACCACCCACTACTACTACCACCCACTACTACCACCCACTACTACCACCCACTACTACTACCACTACTACTACCACCCACTACTACCACCACCACCCACTACTACCACCCACTACTACCACCCACTACTATCACCCACTACTACTACCACCCACTACTACTACCACCCACTACTACCACCCACTACTACCACCCACTACTACCACCCACTACTACTACTACCACCCACTACTACCACCCACTACTACCACCCACTACTACTACCACCCACTACCACCACCCACTACCACCACCCACTACCACCACCCACTACTACCACCCACTACTACCACCCACTACTACTACCACCCACTACTACCACCACCCACTACTACTACCACCCACTACTACCACCCACTACTACCACCCACTACTACCACCCACTACTACCACCCACTACTACCACCACCCACTACTACTACCACCCATCACTACTACCACCCACTACTACCACCCACTACTACCACCCCACTACTACAACCCCACTACTACTACCACCCACTACTACCACCCACTAC
>NW_027422624.1:167878-185378 GCF_048934315.1 Petromyzon marinus
AGGTCGTCCGCGGACGCCGAGAGCCGGACCTCAGCGGTTCCCGGCCCCCGGGGATCCGGAGGCCAGACAGGGCGCGCCTCAGCCTGCACAGGAACGGCTCCATGCAGAGCACGTACAGCGGTCCCGAGAGGGGGCACCCCTTGCCCGAGAGGGGGCACCCCTTGCCCGAGAGGGGGCACCCCTTGCCCGAGAGCGGGCACCCCTTGCCCGAGAGGGGGCACCCCTTGCCCGAGAGGGGGCACCCCTTGCCCGAGAGGGGGCACCCCTTGCCCGAGAGCGGGGCACCCCTTGCCCGAGAGGGGGCACCCCTTGCCCGAGAGCGGGGCACCCCTTGCCCGAGAGGGGGCACCCCTTGCCCGAGAGGGGGCACCCCTTGCCCGAGAGGGGGCACCCCTTGCCCGAGAGGGGGCACCCCTTGCCCGAGAGGGGGCACCCCTTGCCCGAGAGGGGGCACCCCTTGCCCGAGAGCGGGGCACCCCTTGCCCGAGAGGGGGCACCCCTTGCCCGAGAGGGGGCACCCCTTGCCCGAGAGGGGGCACCCCTTGCCCGAGAGCGGGGCACCCCTTGCCCGAGAGCGGGGCACCCCTTGCCCGAGAGCGGGCACCCCTTGCCCGAGAGGGGGCACCCCTTGCCCGAGAGGGGGCACCCCTTGCCCGAGAGGGGGCACCCCTTGCCCGAGAGCGGGGCACCCCTTGCCCGAGAGGGGGCACCCCTTGCCCGAGAGGGGGCACCCCTTGCCCGAGAGGGGGCACCCCTTGCCCGAGAGCGGGCACCCCTTGCCCGAGAGGGGGCACCCCTTGCCCGAGAGGGGGCACCCCTTGCCCGAGAGCCCTTGGGGCACCCCTTGCCCGAGAGGGGGCACCCCTTGCCCGAGAGGGGGCACCCCTTGCCCGAGAGGGGGCACCCCTTGCCCGAGAGCGGGCACCCCTTGCCCGAGAGCGGGCACCCCTTGCCCGAGAGGGGGCACCCCTTGCCCGAGAGCGGGGGCTCCGAGTTTATTGTTCACCTTCATCAGGCTCGACGCGTTCGTGTACAGGAGCCTCACGTACGCCACGAACTGTTCGCCAAACCCCAAAGGCTTCGGAGCAACTGCGCACAGGCACCCGTGGTGTCCATCCGATCAAACGCCTTTTATCCTGATCCAGGAAGAGGGGGCCCGTTTCCATCCCGCGTGCCGTCGCCAAGTCCACCACGTCCCGCACCACGGCTATGTTGTCGCGGATGGAGCGTCCCCGGAAGGCAGTACCCTGTCTGGTCAGACTGTACCACATTCCCGGCCGCGCTCTTCAGCCGGTTGACCAGAGCGCCCCCCCTGGCCGCTGTTTTGTAGCCCGTGCAGAGGACGGACACCGGCCGCCAGTTGGCGACGCGGCCGAGGTCCCCCCCTTCTATGGGCAGCAGCGTCACCACCGCCCCTCCTGCATCTCTCCCGCCTTCTAGGCCCGCGTTCAGGACACTGGCTCAGGGAGGGCCCCGAGCTCGCTCCAGAAGACCTTGAAAGAACTCGGGCCGGCAGGCCGTCGATCCCCGCGGCGAGGCCCCTCGCCCGCCACCTCCAGCTCCCGGAGGGTGTGAGGACGCCCTCCGGGAGTTCGTTCAGGGCTTTCCCCTGGACGGCCCTCCGCGGTGGTCAACGCGCCAACAAAGCCCCGGACCGCCCCTGCGATGCCCACGTCGCTGGTGGGAGTCTCCCCGCCGGGGGCCTGTAGCCTGGAGATGACGTTCCTGGGTACTCGGCCGTCCCCCCTTGCCTGAAGAAGAGTCTTGTCGGCGCGTCCGTCTGGACGAGATATGCTGCATCCTCTGCTTTACGAAAAGCCTCATAGGCCGCCTGGTCCGACACTGCCCCCGAGCAGCCGCCGCTGCTGCTCCAGGAGCGCGTGTGGTGGGTCGCCCTGGCGCCGGAGGCCGGAGCCCAGCTCCTCCTCCTCCTCCTCCTCCTCCTCCTCCTCCTCCTCCTCCTCAGACGCAGGTCGAGTCGCCAGTACGGGCTGCGCCGCTCGACCAGGGAGGAGGGGAGGGGGAAAGGTGCAGCCGTGCGGTGACCGTGTGGTGGTCAGAGAAACCCGTCGGGACCACCCGACTCTCCCCGAGCAGGTTGGCCCCCGTGCGGGCCGATGTAGCGTCGGTCGAGCCTCGCGAGGCTGATCCGCACCACGTGGATCGGCGCTGCGCGGGATGTTGGAGGCGCCACGCGTCAAATTAGCCGCCGGCCGTTCGCGATTTCGCCCAGCGCCCTCGCGATCCTCCGGGGCCCGGGGGTTCGAACGCCGTTGCGGTCGAGGGCCGGGTTTCAGGGGTGCCTCCCCCCCAGAGCGTCCCGCGAAGATACGACTCCTCTCTCTCTCTCTCTCTCTCTCCCCAAACCCCCCCCGTCTCGGCTCGCGCTCGGAGCGGACGCATCGCCGAGCCTCAGAGGCCCCGGGTGCCGGCCGAGTCGAGACGTCTGCCGTGACCAGGGTTGCCCCCCTTCCCTCGCCGCTTCCGTGAAGGCCACGCTGTCCCCCGGGGGGGGGGGGTTCGACTTCGGGTTGCCGCGGACCACCGCGACAACCCACCACCCGCCCGCCCGCCCGCCCGCCCGCCTCCCCGTGACTAAAAAAAAACAAAAAAAAACGTCCGGCCCCCCCAAACGGTTCCGCCGTTGGGCCAGCAGCGCTGGGGTTCGAGATGGGTCTCCTGCAGCAGGGCCACGTCCACTTTCGTGTCTTTGCGGGGAGCGACACAGACACCCCGTCGCCTCGGCGGTGGTTGTCGTGGCAGGCATCCGGTGTTCACTCCGGGATAGCGGGCAGCGGGGGGGGGGGGGCGTGGGGGGGGGGCGGGGGGGGGGTACTGCTTCTTCAGCTGCCGCAGCATCGCCCTCAGGCGGAAGACCCCCCCCCCCCTAGGGGGCGTGACCGCACACCCGCGGCACCCGGGCGGACGCCCCGCGCTGCTTTTAGTGAATCGCCTCACGTCCGGGGAAGGCGTCCCTCAAACTTTTTAAACTCGCGGTCCTCGGCGGTCGCCCCGCTCCTCGGCTCGGGCTCGCCCGCTCCCCTCCGGTGCCGCCTCCACGGCGGTCACGCGGCTCGGCCCCCCCCCCCCGCCTACAACCCCGGGGAGCGCCGCCCGTTTGGGGGGCCGTTCGCCCGCCGCGGGGCCGGCTCCATGGCCCCGCGCTTCCGCGACACGACCGGGGGGCCGCGGCCGTCACCCTTCCCCCTCCGGTGCCGCCTCCATGGGGTCGTCGCCGGAGTCGGCTTGGGCGGGCGCGTTGCTGCTCCTGCCGCTGCTCCTGCTGCTGCTGTTGTTGTTGTTGCTGCTGCCGCTGTTGCTTCTGTTGTTGCTACTGCTGCTGCTGCTGCTGCTGCTGCTGCTTCTGCTGCTGTTGTTGCTGCTGCTGCTGCTGTCGCGGTGCCTGCTGCCGCTCCGCGTCCTCGTCTTTCTTGCCCGTGCAGTCCCTCCGGGTGTGGCCGGGAGCCCCACACCCGGAGCACCCCGGAGCACCGCCGTCGAGGCGTAACACAGCACGGACGCACCCATCCATTGTGCACGTGCGTGTGTGTGTGTGTGCGTGTTAATGGGGTGACGTCCAGTTCTGCGTCGCCACCCGTCAAGGACCGTGAACGCCTAGGGCGCTGGAGCGACATCAATCACGTGCGGCCAACCCGGGGGGGGTGTCCCCCTCGCCCGCAGAGGGAGCACGGCGATCCCGGACACCGCCGCCGCCCCGCGTCTCTCCCCACGAGGCTCGCCACCACCGCCTCCTGACGCCACGTAGATGGCGACGCCGAGGCGGTTTTGGCGCTGGGCGCTGGGCGGTGGCCACGGCGGCGACGACCTCCGTCGGCGGCGACCTCCGTCGGCGGCGACCTCCGTCGGCGGCGACCTCCGTCGGCGGCGACCTCCGTCGGCGGCGACCTCCGTCGGCGGCGACCTCTGTCGGCGGCGGCCTCCGTCGGCGGCGACCTCCGTCGGCGGCGACCTCCGTCGGCGGCGGCCTCCGTCGGCGGGAAAAAACGACGAGCCCATTCCGCCCTCGTGAGGCTCTCCAACCCTGGCGTGCTGTGCCATGACGATAGGCGGCTACAGCTCACCCGCGCGCGCGTCCCAGTTGTTGGTCTTGCTGCTGTTGCTGCCGCTGCTGCTGACTTGTGTGCAACTCCTGGGTCGATCGAGGCGGATTTTCGCTCGAGCTTCCCCGTGAGTAAAAAAATAAAAAAATTCAAAATAAAAGGGACTAAGGGAAAATAAAATATAAATAAAAAGGCCAAATGAAAGTGTGTACCTGAGTGAGAACCTGAGTGAGAACCTGAGTGAGAACCTGAGTGAGTCTGAGTGAGTACCCGAGTGAGAACCTGAGTGAGTCCGAGTAAGTACCTGAGTGAGAACCTGAGTGAGTCCGAGTGAGTATCTGAGTGAGTCCCTGAGTGAGTACCCGAGTGAGTACCCGAGTGAGTACCCGAGTGAGTACCTGAGTACCCGAGTGAGTACCTGAGTACCCGAGTGAGTACCCGAGTGAGTACCTGCAGCGTATCCCACCAGGAAGAGGACGTAGACAAACAGGAACCGCAGCAGATCCCGGAAGATGATCTGTAGTAGAGACAGAGGCACAGGTCCCCCAGGTAGCCTCTAGCAGGGCTGTAGGGGCAAGTGCTGCTAGTGGCGAGTAGCACCACCTATGATGTACACACACAGACAAAGCTCCCCCAGGTAGCCTCTAGCAGGGCTGTAGGGGCAAGTGCTGCTAGTAGCGAGTAGCACCACCTATGATGTACACACAGACAAAGCTCCCCCAGGTAGCCTCTAGCAGGGCTGTAGGGGCAAGTGCTGCTAGTAGCGAGTAGCACCACCTATGATGTACACACAGACTCATCACCACACAGAGACCCATAGACTCACCACACAGAGGCCCATAGACTCACCACCACACAGAGACCCATAGACTCACCACACAGAGACCCATAGACTCACCACTACCAAACAGAGACCCACAGACTCACCACACACACCCACAAACTCACCACACACAGAGACCATAGACTCACCAAACAGAGACCCATAGACTCACCACCACCACACAGAGACCCACAGACTCACCACAGAGACCCATAGACTCATCACCACACAGAGACCCACAGACTCACCACCACCACCACCACCACCACACAGAGACCCATAGACTCACCACATAGAGACCCATAGACTCACCACACACAGAGACCCATAGACTCACCACACAGAGACCCATAGACTCATCACACAGAGACCCACAGACTCACCACCACCACCACCACACAGAGACCCATAGACTCACCACACAGACACCCACAGACTCATCACACAGAGACCCACAGACTCACCACACACACAGACCATAGACTCACCACACACAGACACCCACAGACTCACCACCACCACCACACAGAGACCCATAGACTGATTACATCACACAGAGACCCATAGACTCACAACACAGAGACCCACAGACTCACCACCACCACACAGAGACCCACAGACTCACCACCACCACACAGAGACCCATAGACTCACCACCACACAGAGACCCATAGACTCACCACCACACAGAGACCCATAGACTCACCACCACACAGAGACCCACAGACTCACCACCACCACACAGAGACCCACAGACTCACCACCACCACTACACAGAGACCCATAGACTCACCACACAGAGACCCATAGACTCACCACCACCAAACAGAGACCCACAGACTCACCACACACAGAGACCCACAAACTCACCACACACAGAGACCATAGACTCACCACACAGAGACCCATAGACTCACCACCACCACACAGAGACCCACAGACTCACCACACAGAGACCCACAGGACTCACCACCACCACCACACAGAGACCCATAGACTCACCACACACGGAGACCCATAGACTCATCACACACAGAGACCCACAGACTCACCACCACAGAGACCCATAGACTCACCACACACAGACCCATAGACTCACCACCACCACCACACAGAGACCCACAGACTCACCACCACCACCACACAGAGACCCACAGACTCACCACCACCACCACCACACAGAGACCCACAGACTCACCACCACCACCACACAGAGACCCACAGACTCACCACCACCACCACCACCACACAGAGACCCACAGACTCGCCACAAAGAGACCCACAGACTCGGCACGTATCGGCGTATCCCGTTACCTTCTGCACCATGATGCTGTAAGTGCCGATGAGCTTGATACCACGTGTGTAGTATAGCGTGTTGATCCAGCCCAGCACAAGGCCGAACACCATCACAGCGACGTAGAAACGAATTCCGGCCACGTAGAGACCCATGGAGATCAGCACCAGCACCGAGAATATGAAGCTGGGGGGATGTACAAAGGCGTGATAGCGAGTGTGTGTGCGTGTGACGTGCGTGTGTGTACGTGTGTGTGTGTGTGTTCAGTTTAACTCGTGGTTTCGTGGTAATTAATTGAAGGTGGAGGGGTTACCAGCCCCTCGCACCCGTCCAGAGCCCCCCGTTTAGCCCCTGTGGTGGACACAGACGCCATGAGGGGAGGAGCCAATCAGAATTGGATCTCCCCCCACAGCATTGTCCACGACAGAGTTGCCCGTCCGGCACCGCGAGGAGGTAGGGGGTTGTTTTGCTGGCACAAGCGTCGTGGTGACGTCACCGCCACTTAGTGGCGAATGGCGGTTGTTGTTGTTGTTGTGTGTATCCACGTGGGGAGCGGTGGTGCAGCGGTTAGCGCTACGCTGCGCTATGAACCCAGCGACCCGGGTTCGATTCCCGCTCACGGCCAACACCAGTGACGATTATCTGAACCGGTCCCGGGCAATCCCCTAGGTCGACTCAGCCTCAAAATGAGTACCTGGTGCGGTGTGTAGTAAACATCGCCACTGGGGGAGACAAAGGCGGTCGGGCGTGGTGCTGGCCACCCACCCCCTCGTGTACCGTTACCGGCCTTCATAGGTGCTGCTCGCTAACGGCACTTGCCCCTACAGTCTGTTAAGGCTATACGGGGGATCTTTGTGTTTCTATGTGTGCGTGTGTGTATGCCTACGCTCCATCCTGGGTTTAACCTGCAGGCTGGGTTGTGTGAGGAGCTCACAAATCCTTGAAAGATCTGGGCACGGTCCCATCGGTGAGCTCCTCCGGCGGGCAAGGCTGCGATGGCTGGGTCATGTAGCCCGCATGCCCAGCCACCACATGCCGAAACAGCTTTTGTTCGGCCGGATCGAGGGGGCTAAACGGGCGCGGCACGGGCTAGAGAAGAGATGGAGTGACGTGGTACAGGAGGACGTGGAGCTGAGTGGACTTGCCGATGACCGGTACCAGCGGTGTCAAGATCGGCCTCTGTGGAGGAGGCTCGTGAAGGACGCTACTGGGCAGTTGGAGGTAGTCGCCCTCCAACAACAACGGAGGGCGGAGGAGCGACGCTCACAACAACGAGCGGAGCGCCGGGTGGCTAAAGCACAGCAGGTTGGCAGAGTAGGGGGCACAGGTGGTGCATCAGCCAGTCGTCTCAGTCAGTCGACCCGTGGCACTTGGGTCTGCCCCGTGACCTCCTGCCAACGGGCGTTCGACACTTCACGTGGCCTCAGGGTGCACATGGCCTGGCACAAGCGTCGTGGTGACGTCACCGCCACTTAGTGGCGAATGGCGGTTGTTGTGTGTGTGTATGTGTGTGTGTATCTATATGTGTGTGTGTATATGTATGTGTATGTGTGTGTGTCGGTGGGCCTGTGTGTGTGTCTGTGTGTGTGTCTGTGTGTGTGTCTGTGTGTGTCTGTGTGCATATGTATGTGTGTATATGTATGTGTTGTGTATATGTATGTTTGTGTATCTATATGTGTGTGTGTATATGTAAGTGTGTGTGTCTGTGTGTGTGTCTCTGTGTGTGTCTGTGTGTATATGTAAGTGTGTGTGTGTGTGTCTGTGTGTGTATGTGTGTGTGTCTGTGTGTGTGTCTGTGTACTTACAAGAGCAACTGGAAAGAGCCATCCACAAGCATCGTCTGAAAACTGGGACAGTGCCTTAGACACAAATTCTTGACCTATGCACGAACACACAGACACACACAGAGATACAGACACACACACACAGATACAGACACACACACAGACACACACAGACACACACATAGATACAGACACAAAGACACACAGACACACACAAAGACACACATAGACACACACAAAGAAACAGACACACACCCAGACACACACACAGATACAGACACACACACACAGACACACACACAGATACAGACACACACAGACACACATACAGACACATAGACACACAGACACACACACAGACACTCGCACAAATACACAGCACTAGTGTATAGAGTGTAGTGTATAGTGTGGATTATATTGTATCGTGTAGCGTGTATTGTATAGTAGCGTATAGTGTAGCGTGTAGTGTAAAGTGTAGTGTATAGTGTAGTGTATAGTGCAGTGTGTAGTGTAGTGTATAGTGCAGCGTGTAGTGTATAGTGTAGTGTATAGTACAGTGTATAGCGCAGCGTATAGTGTAGCGTATAGTGTAGTGTGTAGTGTATAGTGTAGTGTATAGTACAGTGCATAGTGTTGTATCTATAGGCCTTCTCCAAAATTGATGTGAATAATAATACTTGGCGATATTTAAAACAAAAAAATAACACAGTCGCTACGACAAGGACCAGCAGAAACAGCAGCCGGAGATCATAAAAAGACAAACGAAAAATAAATAATAAACTCCGGGGGGCAATGGGAGAGTTAGCGAAAAAAAATCTCCAGATTGCCAAGGGGGGACAATTCACAAACGCGCCTATTTGCTGTAACACAGCCGCCCGGGGTCACCAAAAGGGTTAGGGGGGCACATTCCAGGATTCACGGACCAACCCGACCCCCCCGGGCTCCGTCAGCCCGCAGACAGAGTGACCCCCCACACACACACACGCAGGGAGCGGAAAGTACAAAAAGCAGTGGCATATCGGAGGCAGGGTCGAACCGTTAAACCACAAATTCTCGGGGGGGGGGGGGTTGGGGGCAGAAAATGCAGCGTCGCACCGAGGGCTACCGAGAAAGAACGAGGCGGAATGGGACGGGTTTCACACAGCCAAGACAGACGGTGCTCCGGGTGGAAGGAGCCTCCGGGCCGCCTTTGTCTTACCGCAGCGCGGGAGAGCCAGAGCGCAACGCACCCTTTCGAGATCGAACGGAGGACAGGAATAGGCGGGGGAAGGAATTTCTCTGGCAGAGCGGCTTCCAGGATGCCGATAAACCGGGCAGGGCGGGGCGGGATCCGATCATTTTTAAATCAACGGAGGGCCCAAGGAAAACTTCACGACGGGAATCAGCTGGCGTTACTACAAGGGGCTGATGTCGGGAAACACGAACCAAAAATGATGACTGTGCAGGGTTAAAACGAGAGCCAGCCAGAGAGAGAGAGAGAGAGCCTCCCGGCCGCCTTTGTCTTCCCGCAGCGCGGGAGAGCAGGAATTGAACACCAGAGCGAGGGAAATGTATTATCGCGGGGAGGGGGGGGGGGGCCCATCTGTAGACACGGAGGCGCTGGACTTAATGATACACACACACACGGACTACACCCACACCCCCCTCCACCTCCACAGAGTGGATATCTGTTTTTTTCCCCCCTCTCTCTCTCTCGCAAGAGAGACGCGGGAGGGGAGGAGAGAGAATTTCCCATGCAAGCTCGGCAAGGGGGCATCGAGCCAGCCCTCGAGGGCATGGCCTCGAGACACGGGCAACGGGGGTGCTGGGCTCCGTGGGGTGGCGCTGGGCGCCGACAGAGCAACCGCCCCGAAGCTTGCCCCGCATTCGCCCGGACGCCTTGGGCCGCTTGCCGAGTCGAGGACTGCGCCGAGCAGCACCGTACTACGCTACCGGAGCTGTCTCCAGACGTGAGGCTTTCGTGACTGCAAGGGGGATCACCCGCCCATTGGGGGCTCTATTCGGCAAAAGTCACGCGGGTAAAAAAAAAAAATAATCGAAAAATAAAACGACAAAAACAAAAAAATAATCGCACGACGTTTCGGGCCGCAACACAAGCGGCCTTCATCGGGTGAAGGGACCGGACCAGTTTTTTTTTTTTTATTTCTTCACCTACGCGACTTTACCGAATGGAACCCAGAGAGTACCAGAGTTGTGCGAGAGAGAGGGGTGTGCGCGAGCACAATTTACAAAGTGTTGAGAGCGAGCGGCGATTCGGCTCTCGACAGCTTCAACGAGACAACAGCTCCGGCGAGATAACCAGGAGAGCAGCCGGCTCCAAGGGGGCCCCCACCCCCCCGCCGCCGCCCGCGACCGACCGAGGCCGGCGAGGCTCGCCGAGTAGCGGCGCATCAACGAGCGCGAGTTCAGAGCCGAGAGGCGGAGCGTCGCTCCAAGACCTTTGATCTCTGCGCCGAGCGCCGGCTCCCAGCTGCGGCGGGCACGCCCGGCCGCCAGCGGAAAGAGCCTGACCAGCCGCCCGTGAGCAAGAGCGCCAGCGGACCAGCGGACCAGCGGACCAGCGGACCAGCGGACCAGCGGACCAGCGGACCAGCGGACCAGCGGACCAGCGGACCAGCGGACCAGCGGACCAGCGCGCGATCGTTCAAGAGCATCTCCACGGAGGGAGAGCGCGTGCGGCGGAGCTCATCGTCCGGAGGCGGAGGGAGCCTTCGGTCACAGCGTCCGACGCCGAGCGATGGATGGGGAAACCAGCCGTTCTTTTTGGTTCTATTCGGTAAAGTAACTTTTACCGAACAGAGCCAAACAGGTGTGGATCCTTTGCAGTGACGAAAGCTTCAAATCTCGACATAAACCAGCCGTTGTTCGCACGCCCCTCCCCACCTTCACAAACCCACGGGCGCTTACGTCACCTGCTCACGCGAGGATTTAACCAAGGGGACAATCCACCGCACCAGCGCGGTATCGAGGACCGATTCTGAAGAGCGTTCAAATGTCAACCGACCGTGCAGGACACGTGGATACGGCCAATTCAGAAGTACCTCGGTCGCCCGTTTCTCTCCTTAATGGCACAAGCCTGCCGATGAATCCATTGACGTATACTTCGATTTAAAGCTTTCGTGACTGCAAGGATTCATCTTCTTCGGTTCTTTCGGTAAAGTCACCGCCACCGCCACCACGTGGAATGAGAATAAAATAACAAATTGATATTATTGCGTTCTTTTAGTTTATCAATTTATTATTTTATTCTCATTCTACGTGGCGGTGACTTTACCGAAAGGACCAAAGAACATTGACGTATACTTGTGCCTCCAAGCATAATAACTGCTCCGATCGCTCATGCGCGTGAACATCGTCGCATTAATTTTTAAGGACCTTTTATTCGTATTTCCCTCACGCCCGTGGCGCTCAGAGGAAGTAATCAAGTTGTTCCGTTAACGCAATTAACAACGTGATTATTGAGGGCTGAAGAGATGGATCAATGGAATGAACATCGCCTGTGGTGCCGTGCTGACAATTTCAAGTGCAATAATAATTCGCGTTTTTGTTTATAGAGCAGCGTGCATGCATGCTTTAACGGCTCTCGCTATCAACAAATGAGCTCGCGTTACGCGGTGGAATTAATCACATGTTGCAGTTGCCAAAGCGATTCAACGCGACCGTTGGTGTTTACTGTGCTGGTGCGGTGTTGATAATTCCGAGCTTGAGAGTTTGCATATCACCAAAGTTAAGGTCTCGTTAGAATACAAATTGCTTAGCACACAAGTGTCTGGGTGTTTCTTCATGTCTACTGCATTAACCACAATACCTGCAGTCAAAATTGCAAACTAAACAAACACACACTCTATGATAATATGATGATGCATCGTCCTTGAAACTGATTGGTCCACACCAAGGGACGGCTTTGGAACAATCAGTTTCAAGGACAATGCAACATCATATTATCATAGTACGTGTTTTGTTTGCATTTTGACTGCAGGTATTGTTGTTAATGGAGTAAACATGAATCCTTGTAAGAAAAAGGTTTCAGTTTTGTTGTCAGATAAAAAGGGGTAAAAACCCCTATTATTATTATAATTACATTTTGGTACTGGCAAAGGGGGGTCCTAATGACATAATAATCTTATTAGTTACAAGAACTGCATCCTGCGTTGAGATTCGAATTTGGAGACCTAAAAATAAGCGCACAATGAGTGAATGTTAAAGCGAGAATAATTGTACTATAGCCGAGCGTTAATACAAAAACTATGCCGAGCTTACTCTGGCATGCTTGAAATCACACCGGCAAAACTTCCCACGGCTGATTGCATGATAACAGATTGATAATCCGACCCTCGTCAGCGAGGCGGGGGCCTAATTATCATAGCGGATTGCATTAGCATAACCACACCTGCCCGCATAAATTTACGTGATTATCTGTAGAAATAGCTTAATTTATGCACGTAATTGCATCAATTAACATAATTTCGGATAAATACACAAACTCCAAAATGCATTGAGTTTTTGTTATTTTCAAAATTTTCATACCCGACATATACAACAATAGTGTAGTGTATAGTGTAGCGTGTAGTGTATAGTGTAGTGTATAGTACAGTGTATAGTGTAGTGTATAGTGTAGTGTATAGTGTAGCGTGTAGTGTATAGTATAGTGTATAGTGTAGTGTATAGTACAGTGTATAGTGTAGTGTATAGTGTAGTGTATAGTGTAGTGTATAGTGTAGTGTATAGTGTAGTGTATAGTGTAGTGTATAGTGTCGTGTATAGTGTAGTGTATAGTGTAGTGTATAGTGTAGTGTATAGTGTAGTGTATAGTGTAGCGTGTAGTGTATAGTGTAGTGTATAGTGTAGTGTATAGTACAGTGTATAGTGTAGTGTATAGTGTAGTGTATAGTGTAGTGTATAGTACAGTGTATTGTGTATAGTCTGTAGTGCAGTGTATAGTGTAGTGTATAGTGTAGTTGTATAGTGTAGTGTATAGTGTAGTGTGTAGTGTAGTATAGTATATCGTATAGTGTGTAATGTATAGTGTATAGGAGTGTATAGTGTAGTTTATAGTGTACACTACACACACGATACACACGTAGACACACACACACACAGTGTGTGACTGTGTGTGTGTGTAACTGTGTGTGTGTGACTGTGTGTGTGTGTGACTGTGTGTGTGTGACTGTGTGTGTGTGACTGTGTGTGTGTGACTATGTGTGTGTGTAACTGTGTGTCTATGTGTCTGTGTGTGTGTGTAACTGTGTGTGTGTAACTGTGTGTATGTATGTGTGTGTGTAACTGTGTATGTGTGTGTGTATGTGTGTGTGTGACTGTGTGTCTGTGTGTGTGTCTGTGTGTGTAGTGTGTGTGTAACTGTGTGTGTGTCTGTGTGACTGTGTGTGTGTCTGTGTGTGTGTGTGTTTGTGTGTCTGTGTGTGTGTCTGTGTGTGTGTGTGTGTCTGTGTGTGTGTGTGTCTGTGTGTGTGTGTGTGTCTGTGTCTGTGTGTGTGTGTCTGTGTGTGTGTGTCTTGTGTGTGTGTGTGTCTGTGTGTGTCTGTCTGTTGGGGGGAGCGATAGTGTAGCGGTTAGCGCGCTGCGCTATGAACCTGGCGACCCGGGTTCGATTCCCGCTCACGGTCAACACCGGTGACGATTATCTGAACCGGTCCCGGGCCTCCCCTAGGTCGACTCAGCCTCAAATGAGTACCTGGTGTGGTGTGTAAACATCGCCACTAGGGAGACAAAGGCGGTCGGGCGTGGTGCTGGCCACACACCCCCTCATGTGCCGTGCCGGCCTTCATAGGTGCTCGCTAACAGCACTTGACCCTACAGTCTGTTAAGGCTACACGGGGGATCTTTGTCTTTGTGTATGTGTATGTGTGTGTCTGTGTGTAACTGTGTCTGTGTGTGTGTAACTGTGTCTGTGTGTGTGTAACTGTGTGTGTGTCTGTGTGTGTGTAACTGTGTGTGTGTAACTGTGTGTATGTATGTGTGTGTGTAACTGTGTGTATGTATGTGTGTGTGTAACTGTGTATGTGTATGTGTGTGTAACTGTGTAACTGTGTGTGTAACTGTGTGTGTAACTGTGTGTGTAACTGTGTGTGTAACTGTGTGTGTAACTGTGTGTGTGTGTGTATGTGTGTGTGTGTCTGTGTATGTGTGTGTGTGTCTGTGTATGTGTGTGTAACTGTGTGTGTGACTGTGTGTGTGTCTGTGTGTGTGTGTCTGTGTGTGACTGTGTGTGTGTCTGTGTCTGTGTGTCTGTGTGACTGTGTGTGTGACTGTGTGTGTGTCTGTGTCTGTGTGACTGTGTGTGTGTCTGTGTGTGTGACTGTATGTGTGTGACTGTATGTGTGTAACTGTGTTTGTGTCTGTGTGTGTCTGTGTGTGTCTGTGTGTGTGTGTCTGTGTGTGTGGGGAGCGATAGTATAGCGGTTAGCGCGCTGCGCTATGAACCTGGCGACCCGGGTTCGATTCCCGCTCACGGCCAACACCAGTGACGATTATCTGAACCGGTCCCGGGCCTCCCCTAGGTCGACTCAGCCTCAAATGAGTACCTGGTGCGGTGTGTAAACATAGCCACTAGGGAGACAAAGGCGGTCGGGCGTGGTGCTGGCCATCCACCCCCTCGTGTACCGTTTCGGCCTTCATAGGTGCTCGCTAACAGCACTTGCCCCTACAGTCTGTTACAGGCTATATGGGGGATCTTTGTTATCTTTGTGTCTGTGTGTGTATGTGTGATTGTGTGTGTGTATGTGTGTATGTGTAACTGTGTGTCTGTGTGTGTGTAACTGTGTGTAACTGTGTGTGTCTGTGTGTGACTGTGTGTGTAACTGTGTGTAACTGTGTGTGTGACTGTGTGTATGTGTCTGTGTGTGTCTGTGTGTACCTCCATGAAGAAGAGAAGGGCAGCTCCCAGCACCGTGATGATTTCTCCGGCCAGACGGAAGTAGTCGTGACGTGTTGAGTATTCCAGTGACAGCTGTGATGCACAAAGACAAAGATCCCCCAGGTAGCCTCTAGCAGGGCTGTAGGGGCAAGTGCTGCTGGTAGCGAGTAGCACCACCTATGATGCACACACACAGACAAAGCTCCCCCAGGTAGCCTCTAGCAGGGCTGTAGGGGCAAGTGCTGCTAGCTACCACCACCTATGAAGGCTACCGGCACTGTGGCACACACAGAGGGGGTGTTGTGGCAAGCACCACCACCACCACCACCATCACCACCACCACCATCACCACCACCACCATCACCACCATCACCATCACCACCATCACCACCACCATCACCACCACCATCACCATCACCACCACCATCACCACCACCACCATCACCACCATCACCACCACCATCACCACCACCACCATCACCACCACCACCATCACCACCACCACCACGCCCGGCCACAACACAGAGGCTCATGTTGCTGGTTACTCAGTGCATGGTTTGTGGAGGTAGGTGGCACGTGGTAGGTGGTACGTGGTAGGTGGCACGTGGTAGGTGGCACGTGGTAGGTGGCACGTGGTAGGTGGCACGTGGTAGGTGGCACGTGGTAGGCGCTAGGTGGCACGTGGTAGGTGGCACGTGGTAGGTGGTAGGGGGCACGTGGTAGGTCGCACGTGGTAGGTGACACGTGGTAGGTGGCACGTGGTAGGTGACACGTGGTAGGTGGTAGCTGGCACGTGGTAGGTCGCACGTGGTAGGTGACACGTGGTAGGTGGCACGTGGTAGGTGACACGTGGTAGGTGACACGTGGTAGATGTCACGTGGTAGGTGACACGTGGTAGATGTCACGTGGTAGGTGACACGTGGTAGGTGACACGTGGTAGATGACACGTGGTAGGTGACACGTGGTAGATGTCACGTGGTAGATGTCACGTGGTAGGTGACACGTGGTAGGTGACACGTGGTAGGTGGTAGGTGTCACGTGGTAGGTGGTAGGTGTCATGTGGTAGGTGTCACGTGGTAGGTGACACGTGGTAGGTGGTAGGTGTCACGTGGTAGGTGGTAGGTGTCACGTGGTAGGTGGTAGGTGTCACGTGGTAGGTGGTAGGTGGTACCGTGGGGCCTGTGGGCCTGTGGTAGGCGACGAGGGTGAAGACGACCAGGTAGGCGAGGTATCACGTGGTAGGTGGTAGGTGTCACGTGGTAGGTGGTAGGTGTCACGTGGTAGGTGGTAGGTGTCACGTGGTAGGTGGTAGGTGGTAGGTGGTACCGTGGGGCCGGTGGGCCTGTGGTAGGCGACGAGGGTGAAGACCACGAGGTAGGCGAGGTATCACGTGGTAGGTGACACGTGGTAGGTGTCACGTGGTAGGTGGTAGGTGACACGTGGTAGGTGACACGTGGTAGGTGTCACGTGGTAGGTGTCACGTGGTAGGTGGTAGGTGGTACCGTGGGGCCTGTGGGCCTGTGGTAGGCGACAAGGGTGAAGACGACCAGGTAGGCGAGGTATCACGTGGTAGGTGGTAGGTGACACGTGGTAGGTGGTAGGTGTCACGTGGTAGGTGTCACGTGGTAGGTGTCACGTGGTAGGTGGTAGGTGTCACGTGGTAGGTGGTAGGTGACACGTGGTACGTGGTACCGTGGGGCCTGTGGGCCTGTGGTAGGCGACGAGGGTGAAGACCACGAGGTAGGCGAGGTATCACGTGGTAGGTGTCACGTGGTAGGTGTCACGTGGTAGGTGTCACGTGGTAGGTGTCACGTGGTACCGTGGGTCCTGTGGGCCTGTGGTAGGCGACGAGGGTGAAGACCACCAGGTAGGCGAGGTATCACGTGGTAGGTGTCACGTGGTAGGTGTCACGTGGTAGGTGGTAGGTGTCACGTGGTAGGTGTCACGTGGTAGGTGGTAGGTATCACGTGGTAGGTGACACGTGGTAGGTGGTAGGTGTCACGTGACACGTGGTAGGTGGTACCGTGGGTCCTGTGGGCCTGTGGTAGGCGACGAGGGTGAAGACCACCAGGTAGGCGAGGTATCCGGCCAGGCTGAGGTAGAAGAGGCAGCCCCCAAACTTTGCCCACTTGTCCTCAAGCAGCTCGTGCAGGGGCTCCATGCTGAGCATCTCGTGTCGGTTCTTAGTGGGGGGGTGGTGGTGGGGGGGTGGGGGGGTGGGGGGGTGGGTGAGAGGGTGGGGGGGGTGGGGGAGGTGGGGGGGTGAGTGGGTGGGGGGGTGGGTGAGTGGGTGGGGGGGGGTGGGTGAGAGGGTGGGTGAGTGGGTGAGTGGGTGAGTGAGTGAAAGGGTGGGTGAGTGGGTGGGTGGGTGATTGGGTGGGTGGGTGAGTGGGTGGGTGAGTGGGTGGGGGGGGGGTGGGTGAGTGGGTGGGTGAGTGGGTGGGTGAGTGGGTGAGTGGGTGGGTGAGTGAGTGGGTGGGTGAGTGGGTGAGTGAGTGAAAGGGTGGGTGAATGGGTGGGTGGGTGAGTGGGTGAGTGGGTGATTGGGTGAGTGAGTGGGTGGGTGAGTGGGTGAGTGAGTGAAAGGGTGGGTGAGTGGGTGGGTGGGTGATTGGGTGGGTGGGTGATTGGGGTGGGTGGGTGAGTGGGTGGGTGAGTGGGTGG
>NW_027422624.1:187878-195378 GCF_048934315.1 Petromyzon marinus
CTGTCTCTCTCTCTGTCTCTCTCTCTGTCTCTCTCTCTGTCTCTCTCTGTCTCTCTCTGTGTCTCTCTCCACTCCCACCTGGATGTTGCCTCCGTTGACGATGATGGACAGCACCGAGTTGCTCTCGCTGAAGGTGTCGATGCTGGACAGGTCATAGAGGGACGAGAAGACCGGACCGTAGGCCCAGTCGGTGAACTTGCGGGAGAGGTGGCGGACACGCGGGTCGGCAACCTCGCGACGTAACATGTGGCCAAAGATCTACACGCGTGTACACACACACACACAGAGACACACACACAGAGACACAGACACACACAGAGACACACACACAGAGACACACACACACACAGAGACACACACAGAGACACACAGAGACACACACACACGTACACACACACACACACGTACACACAGACACACACACACGAAGACAACGACAGTGAGACATACAGGTAGCAAACACACAGACACACACACAGACACACACACACGTACACACACACGTACACACACACACATACACACACACGTACACACAGACACACACGTACACACAGACACACACATGCGCGTACACACACACAGACACACACACGTACACACACACAGACACACTAAGTGGCGGTGACATCACCACGACGCTTGTGCCAGGCCATGTGCACCTTGAGGCCACGTGAAGTGTCGAACGCCCGCTGGCAGGAGGTCACGGGGCAGACCCAGCAGGTGCCACGGGTCGACTGACTGAGATGACTGGCTGATGCACCACCTGTGCCCCCTACTGTGCCAACCTGCCGTGCTTTAGCCACCCGGCGCTCCGCTCGTTGTTCTGAGCATCGCTCCTCCGCCCTCCGTTGTTGTTGGAGGGCGACTGCCTCCAACTGCCCAGCAGCGTCCTTCACGAGCCTCCTCCACAGATGCCGATCCTGACACCGCCGGTACCGGTCATTGGCAAGTCCACTCAGCTCCACGTCCTCCTGTACCACGTCACTCCATCTCTTCTCTAGCCCGTGCCGCGCCCGCTTAGCCCCCTCGATCCGGCCGAACAAAAGCTGTTTGGGCATGCGGTGGCTGGGCATGCGGGCTACATGACCCAGCCATCGCAGCCTTGCCTGCCGGAGGAGCTCACCGATGGGACCTTGCCCAGATCTTTCAAGGATTTGTGAGCTCCTCACACAATCCAGCCTGGTTAAAGCCAGGATGGATCGTAGGCAGGCCAGCCTAAATGTTTCTAACCGGCGAAGATGTTCCATTAGGGGGTTCCACGTTTCGCAAGCGTAGAGAAGGGAGGGAATGATTGTGGCCGAGAAGACCTGAAGCTTAGTGCAGAGCGACAGACCAGGTAGCTTCCACACAGCGTTACGTAACCGATGAAAAGATATTGCCGCTCGACTGATTCGGAGTGAGACCTCTGCCGTTAGACCGGAGCCGGTCATAAGCACACTGCCCAGGTATGGGAAACTCTCCACTCTCTCCACAACTGCCCCATCACCAATTGGGAGTTGTGGTGGTGGAGTGTCCGATGGTACAAAATATCCAGGCAGGTGCTTAGTTTTGGTGGGGCTGATGGTAAGGCCCCATCTCTTAGTGGCACGCTCCAGTCTCAGCAGCAGCGTCTCCAACTCCTCCTCTGATCGATGAGCCTCCCATTATATCTGTACCAGATGAAAATTCCTCCGGTACAGCTATTGAATGCTTCACGAACTACGTGGTCAAAATAGATGTTAAATAATGTGGGAGCCAGAGGACATCCCTGTCGCACCCCAAGGTGTACAGGGAATGGCTCCGACTCCCGGCCACGTAGTTTTACCCAGGCCCGCTCACCATCATGAAGGTCCTTAATGATTGTGAGCAGAGGGTCAGGGACTCCGAAAGCACGAAGAACAACCCAGAGCCCAGGCCTACTGATGGTATCATAGGCCTTGACCAGGTCAATAAAGCAGAGATGTAGGTCTTGCTGGAATTCCCTACACCTCTGCTGTAGGAGACGGACAGAAAATATGGCATCTATGCAGGACCGCCCTTTCCTGAAACCGCATTGGGGCTCCGCAAGCCTCTCCTCAGTGTGCCTGGCAAGGCGATGTTGAATAATCCTTGCCAGGACCTTTCCCGGCACACTGAGGAGTGAGATGCCCCTGTAGTTGCTACAGTCTGTGCGGTCCCCCTTCTTAAAGAGGGGGACTACCAGGGCATCCTGCCAATCCTGCGGAACCCGTCCAGTGGTCCAGGCTGTTGTTATGATGTCATATAGGGCAGTCACACACACAGACACAAAGACAAAGATCCCTCGTGTAGCCTGTAACAGACTGTAGGGGCAAGTGCTGCTAGTAGCGAGTAGCACCACCTATGATGTACACACAGACAAAGCTCCCCCAGGTAGCCTCTAGCAGGGCTGTAGGGGCAAGTGCTGCTAGTAGCACCACCTATGAAGGCTACCGGCACTGTGGCACACGAGGGGGTGGGTGGCCAGCACCACGCCCGGCCGCCTTTGTCTCTCCCCCAGTGCTAGTGATGTTCACAACACCACCACTATACCAGGTGCTCATTTGAGGCCGAGTCGACCTAGGGGAGGCCCAGAACCCGTTCAGATAATCGTCACTGCCGTGAGGGGGAATGGAACTCGGGTCGCCAGGTTCGTAGTGCAGCGTAGCGCTAACCGCTACTACACTACCACACACACTGACACACACTGACACACACTGACACACCACACACACTGACACACACTGACACAACACACACACTGACACACACTGACACACTGACACACACTGACACACACTGACACACACTGACACACACTGACACACCACACACACTGACACACACTGACACACACTGACACACACTGACACACACTGACACACTGACACACACTGACACACACTGACACACACTGACACACCACACACACTGACACACACTGACACACACTGACACACACTGACACACCACACACACTGACACACACTGACACACTGACACACACTGACACACACTGACACACACTGACACACACTGACACACTGACACACACTGACACACATTGACACACCACACACACTGACACACACTGACACACACTGACACACACTGACAGAATGACACACACTGACACACACTGACACACACTGACACACACTGACACACCACACACACTGACACACACTGACACACACTGACACACCACACACACTGACACACACTGACACACCACACACACTGACACACACTGACACACACTGACACACCACACACACTGACACACACTGACACACTGACACACACTGACACACACTGACACACACTGACACACACTGACACACACTGACAGAATGACACACACTGACACACACTGACACACACTGACACAATGACACACCACACACACTGACACACCACACACACTGACACACACTGACACACTGACACACCAATGGACCACACACACTGACACACACTGACACACACTGACACACACTGACACACCACACACACTGACACACACTGACACACACTGACACACACTGACACACACTGACACACCACACACACTGACACAATGACACACACTGACACACACTGACACACACGACACACACTGACACACACTGACACACACTGACACACACTGACACACCACACACACTGACACACTGACACACACTGACACACACTGACACACTGACACACCACACACACTGACACACCACACACACTGACACACACTGACACACTGACACACTGACACACACTGACACACACTGACACACACACTGACACACACTGACACACACTGACACACCACACACACTGACACACACTGACACACCACACACACTGACACACACACACACACTGACACAGTGACACACACTGACACACCACACACACTGACACACCACACACACTGACACACTGACACACACTGACACACACTGACACACCACACACACTGACACACACTGACACACACTGACACACTCACACACACTGACACACCACACACACTGACACACCACACACACTGACACACTGACACACACTGACACACACTGACACACCACACACACTGACACACACTGACACACACTGACACACCACACACAATGACACACACACACACACTGACACAGTGACACACACTGACACACACTGACACACCACACACACCACACACACCACACACACCACACACACTGACACACCACACACACTGACACCACACACACTGACACACCACACACACTGACACACCACACACACTGACACCACACACACTGACACACCACACACACTGACACACCACACACACTGACACACCACACACACTGACACACACTGACACACACTGACACACTGACACACACTGACACACCACACACACTGACACACACTGACACACACTGACACACCACACATACTGACACACACTGACACACACTGACACACACTGACACACCACACACACTGACACACACACACACAATGACACAGTGACACACACTGACACACACTGACACACCACACATACTGACACACACTGACACACACTGACACACACTGACACACCACACACACTGACACACCACACACACTGACACACCACACACACTGACACACCACACACACTGACACACCACACACACTGACACACTGACACACACACACACTGACACACACTGACACACCACACACACTGACACACCACACACACTGACACACTGACACACACCACACACACTGACACACCACACACACTGACACACACTGACACACCACACACACTGACACACACTGACACACCACACACACTGACACCACACTGACACACCACACACACTGACACCACACTGACACACACTGACACACCACACACACTGACACACACTGACACACACTGACACACTGACACACCACACACACTGACACACACTGACACACACTGACACAACACACACACTGACACACTGACACACACCACACACACTGACACACTGACACACACTGACACACACTGACACACCACACACACTCACACACTAACACACACATGTACACACACGTGTACACGCACACGCGTGTATAAACGACTGGGTGAGTGACTGGGTGAGTGACTGGGAGAGTGAGTGGGTGAGTGAGTGACTGGGTGAGTAAGTGACAGGGTGAGTAAGTGGGTGAGTGAGTGGCTGGGTGAGTGACTGGGTGAGTGACTGAGTGAGTGAGTGGGTGAGTGACTGGGTGAGTGAGTGACTGGGTGAGTGACTGGGTGAGTGACTGGGTGGGTGAGTGACTGGGTGAGTGACAGGGTGAGTGACTCAGTGAGTGACTGTGTGAGTGACTGGGTGAGTGACTGAGTGAGTGACTGTGTGAGTGACTGGGTGGGTGAGTGACTGGGTGAGTGACTGGTGAGTGACTGGGTGAGTGACTGGGTGAGTGAGTGAGTGACTGGGTGAGTGACTGGGTGAGTGGCTGGGTGAGTGACTGAGTGAGTGACTGGGTGAGTGACTGGGTGAATGAGTGACTGGGTGAATGAGTGACTGGGTGAATGAGTGAGTGGCTGGGTGAGTGGCTGGGTGAGTGGCTGGGTGAGTGGCTGGGTGAGTGGCTGGGTGAGTGACTGGGTGAATGAGTGACTGGGTGAGTGACTGGGTGAGTGACTGGGTGAGTGACTGGGTGAGTGGCTGGGTGAGTGACTGGGTGAATGAGTGACTGGGTGAGTGAGTGGCTGGGTGAGTGACTGGGTGAGTGACTGGGTGAGTGCGTGAGTGACTGAGTGAGTGACTGGGTGAGTGACTGAGTGAGTGGCTGTGGTGAGTGACTGGGTGAGTGACTGGGTGAGTGACTGGGTCAGTGCATGACTGGGTGAGTGAGTGACTGGGTGAGTGACTGGGTGAGTGACTGAGTGAGTGACTGAGTGAGTGGCTGGGTGAGTGACTGGGTGAGTGAGTGACTGGGTGAGTGAGTGACTGGATGAGTGACTGGGTGAGTGACTGAGTGAGTGACTGAGTGAGTGGCTGGGTGAGTGGCTGGGTGAGTGGCTGGGTGAGTGAGTGACTGGGTGAGTGGCTGGGTGAGTGACTGGGTGAGTGGCTGGGTGAGTGACTGGGTGAGTGACTGGGTGAGTGAGTGACTGGGTGAGTGACTGGGTGAGTGACTGGGTGGGTGAGTGACTGGGTGAGTGACAGGGTGAGTGACTCAGTGAGTGACTGGGTGAGTGAGTGACTAGGTGAGTGGCTGGGTGAGTGACTAGGTGAGTGGCTGGGTGAGTGACTGGGTGAGTGACTGAGTGAGTGAGTGACTAGGTGAGTGACTGGGTGAGTGACTGGGTGAGTGACTGGGTGAGTGACTGGGTGAGTGAGTGACTAGGTGAGTGGCTGGGTGAGTGACTAGGTGAGTGGCTGGGTGAGTGACTGGGTGAGTGACTGAGTGAGTGACTGGGTGAGTGACTGAGTGAGTGACTGGGTGAGTGGCTGGGTGAGTGGCTGGGTGAGTGACTGAGTGAGTGACTAGGTGAGTGGCTGGGTGAGTGACTGGGTGAGTGGCTGGGTGAGTGACTGAGTGAGTGACTAGGTGAGTGGCTGGGTGAGTGACTGGGTGAGTGGCTGGGTGAGTGAGTGACTGGGTGAGTGGCTGGGTGAGTGACTGGGTGAGTGACTGAGTGAGTGACTAGGTGAGTGGCTGGGTGAGTGACTGGGTGAGTGGCTGGGTGAGTGACTGAGTGAGTGACTAGGTGAGTGGCTGGGTGAGTGACTGGGTGAGTGGCTGGGTGAGTGAGTGGCTGGGTGAGTGACTGGGTGAGTGACTGGGTGAGTGGCTGGGTGAGTGAGTGACTGGGTCAGTGACTGGGTGAGTGACTGGGTGAGTGGCTGGGTGAGTGAGTGACTGGGTGAGTGACTGGGTGAGTGACTGGGTGAGTGGCTGGGTGAGTGGCTGGGTGAGTGACTGGGTGACTGACTGGGTGAGTGGCTGGGTGAGTGACTGGGTGAGTGGCTGGGTGAGTGGCTGGGTGAGTGACTGGGTGAGTGACTAGGTGAGTGGCTGGGTGAGTGACTGGGTGAGTGAGTGACTAGGTGAGTGGCTGGGTGAGTGGCTGGGTGAGTGACTGAGTGAGTGGCTGGGTGAGTGACTGAGTGAGTGACTGGGTGGGTGAGTGACTGGGTGAGTGACTGAGTGAGTGACTGGGTGAGTGACTGGGTGAGTGAGTGGGTGGGTGGGTGAGTGGGTGAGTGACTAGGTGAGTGACTGGGTGAGTGAGTGGGTGAGCACCTCACCCCGATCTTGCCCATCTTGGCGGCCATCTTGAGTGGGGTGAGTCCATCTTGGTTGTTCACCGCCTCGAGGTTGAATCCCGGAAACTCACGAGCAGCCTGGGGGGCCGGGGGGAGGGGGCAAGTGGGGGGGGGGGGATGATGGTGACTATGGTGGTGGTGATGGTGGTGGTGATGGTGGTGATGGTGGTGATGATGGTGGTGGTGATGGTGGTGATGATGGTGGTGGTGA
>NW_027422624.1:197878-232308 GCF_048934315.1 Petromyzon marinus
AAGCGAGTGGTGATGGTGATGATGATGGTTAACCTGCATGAGAAGGGCGGTGTACATCTTGGTGACAAAGCGAGTGGTGACGATGATGGTGATGATGATGCTGATGATGATCCTGATGATGATTAACCTGCATGAGAAGGGCTGTGTACATCTTGGTGACAAAGCGAGTGGTGACGATGATGGTGATGATGATGCTGATGATGATCCTGATGATGATTAACCTGCATGAGAAGGGCTGTGTACATCTTGGTGACAAAGCGAGTGGTGATGATGATGGTGATGATGACGATGATGATGCTGATGATGATTGTTAACCTGCATGAGAAGGGCTGTGTACATCTTGGTGACAAATCGAGTGGTGACGATGATGATGCTGATGATGATGGTTAACCTGCATGAGAAGGGCTGTGTACATCTTGGTGACAAATCGAGTGTTGATGATGATGATGCTCATGATGATGATTGACCTGCATGAGAAGGGCTGTGTACATCTTGGTGACAAATCGAGTGTTGATGATGATGATCCTGATGATGGTTAACCTGCATGAGAAGGGCTGTGTACATCTTGGTGACAAATCGAGTGTTGATGATGATGATGCTGATGATGATTGACCTGCATGAGAAGGGCTGTGTACATCTTGGTGACAAATCGAGTGTTGATGATGATGATGCTGATGATGATTGACCTGCATGAGAAGGGCTGTGTACATCTTGGTGACAAATCGAGTGTTGATGATGATGATGCTGATGATGATTGACCTGCATGAGAAGGGCTGTGTACATCTTGGTGACAAATCGAGTGTTGATGATGATGATGCTGATGATGGTTAACCTGCATGAGAAGGGCTGTGTACATCTTGGTGACAAATCGAGTGTTGATGATGATGATGCTGATGATGATGGTTAACCTGCATGAGAAGGGCTGTGTACATCTTGGTGACAAATCGAGTGGTGATGATGATGGTGATGATTGACCTGCATGAGAAGGGCTGTGTACATCTTGGTGACAAATCGAGTGTTGATGATGATGATGCTGATGATGATTGACCTGCATGAGAAGGGCTGTGTACATCTTGGTGACAAATCGAGTGTTGATGATGATGATGCTGATGATGATTGACCTGCATGAGAAGGGCTGTGTACATCTTGGTGACAAATCGAGTGTTGATGATGATGATGCTGATGATGATTGACCTGCATGAGAAGGGCTGTGTACATCTTGGTGACAAATCGAGTGTTGATGATGATGATGCTGATGATGGTTAACCTGCATGAGAAGGGCTGTGTACATCTTGGTGACAAATCGAGTGTTGATGATGATGATGCTGATGATGATGGTTAACCTGCATGAGAAGGGCTGTGTACATCTTGGTGACAAATCGAGTGGTGATGATGATGGTGATGATTGACCTGCATGAGAAGGGCTGTGTACATCTTGGTGACAAATCGAGTGTTGATGATGATGATGCTGATGATGATTGACCTGCATGAGAAGGGCTGTGTACATCTTGGTGACAAATCGAGTGTTGATGATGATGATGCTGATGATGATTGACCTGCATGAGAAGGGCTGTGTACATCTTGGTGACAAATCGAGTGTTGATGATGATGATGCTGATGATGGTTAACCTGCATGAGAAGGGCTGTGTACATCTTGGTGACAAATCGAGTGTTGATGATGATGATGCTGATCATGGTTAACCTGCATGAGAAGGGCTGTGTACATCTTGGTGACAAATCGAGTGTTGATGGTAATGATGATGGTGATGATGATGGTTAACCTGCATGAGAAGGGCTGTGTACATCTTGGTGACAAATCGAGTGTTGATGATGATGATGCTGATGATGATTGACCTGCATGAGAAGGGCTGTGTACATCTTGGTGACAAATCGAGTGTTGATGATGATGATGCTGATGATGGTTAACCTGCATGAGAAGGGCTGTGTACATCTTGGTGACAAATCGAGTGTTGATGATGATGATGCTGATGATGATGGTTAACCTGCATGAGAAGGGCTGTGTACATCTTGGTGACAAATCGAGTGGTGATGATGATGGTGATGATTGACCTGCATGAGAAGGGCTGTGTACATCTTGGTGACAAATCGAGTGTTGATGATGATGATGCTGATGATGATTGACCTGCATGAGAAGGGCTGTGTACATCTTGGTGACAAATCGAGTGTTGATGATGATGATGCTGATGATGATTGACCTGCATGAGAAGGGCTGTGTACATCTTGGTGACAAATCGAGTGTTGATGATGATGATGCTGATGATGGTTAACCTGCATGAGAAGGGCTGTGTACATCTTGGTGACAAATCGAGTGTTGATGATGATGATGCTGATGATGATGGTTAACCTGCATGAGAAGGGCTGTGTACATCTTGGTGACAAATCGAGTGGTGATGATGATGGTGATGATTGACCTGCATGAGAATGGCTGTGTACATCTTGGTGACAAATCGAGTGTTGATGATGATGATGCTGATGATGATTGACCTGCATGAGAAGGGCTGTGTACATCTTGGTGACAAATCGAGTGTTGATGATGATGATGCTGATGATGATTGACCTGCATGAGAAGGGCTGTGTACATCTTGGTGACAAATCGAGTGTTGATGATGATGATGCTGATGATGGTTAACCTGCATGAGAAGGGCTGTGTACATCTTGGTGACAAATCGAGTGTTGATGATGATGATGCTGATGATGATTGACCTGCATGAGAAGGGCTGTGTACATCTTGGTGACAAATCGAGTGTTGATGATGATGATGCTGATGATGATGGTTAACCTGCATGAGAAGGGCTGTGTACATCTTGGTGACAAATCGAGTGGTGATGATGATGGTGATGATTGACCTGCATGAGAAGGGCTGTGTACATCTTGGTGACAAATCGAGTGTTGATGATGATGATGCTGATGATGATTGACCTGCATGAGAAGGGCTGTGTACATCTTGGTGACAAATCGAGTGTTGATGATGATGATGCTGATGATGATTGACCTGCATGAGAAGGGCTGTGTACATCTTGGTGACAAATCGAGTGTTGATGATGATGATGCTGATGATGGTTAACCTGCATGAGAAGGGCTGTGTACATCTTGGTGACAAATCGAGTGTTGATGATGATGATGCTGATGATGATGGTTAACCTGCATGAGAAGGGCTGTGTACATCTTGGTGACAAATCGAGTGGTGATGATGATGGTGATGATTGACCTGCATGAGAAGGGCTGTGTACATCTTGGTGACAAATCGAGTGTTGATGATGATGATGCTGATGATGATTGACCTGCATGAGAAGGGCTGTGTACATCTTGGTGACAAATCGAGTGTTGATGATGATGATGCTGATGATGATTGACCTGCATGAGAAGGGCTGTGTACATCTTGGTGACAAATCGAGTGTTGATGATGATGATGCTGATGATGATGGTTAACCTGCATGAGAAGGGCTGTGTACATCTTGGTGACAAATCGAGTGGTGATGATGATGGTGATGATTGACCTGCATGAGAAGGGCTGTGTACATCTTGGTAACAAATCGAGTGTTGATGATGATGATGCTGATGATGATTGACCTGCATGAGAAGGGCTGTGTACATCTTGGTGACAAATCGAGTGTTGATGATGATGATGCTGATGATGATTGACCTGCATGAGAAGGGCTGTGTACATCTTGGTGACAAATCGAGTGTTGATGATGATGATGCTGATGATGGTTAACCTGCATGAGAAGGGCTGTGTACATCTTGGTGACAAATCGAGTGTTGATGATGATGATGCTGATGATGATTGACCTGCATGAGAAGGGCTGTGTACATCTTGGTGACAAATCGAGTGTTCTCCCTCGTGTTGTCCGCCACAGCGACGAGGGCGTGCAGCACCGTGTTGCCACGTGAGTCGCATCGGCGGAGATCAGCCACACCGCCACCTCCACCTCCACCTCCACCATCATCACCACCACCAGCACCACCAGCCACACCGCCACCTCCACCACCAGCAGCACCACCAGCACCACTGCCACCACCGCCACCAGCAGCACCACCACCACCAGCACCACGCGTCAAGAACTGCACAACGTCCGGCTGGTTGGTGCAGGCGGCCAGAGAGAGTGGGAGCTCACCTGGAGTGGGGGAGGGAGGAGAGGGAGGACCACTACAGTCTCCATGACGACCACTACAGTCTCCATGACAACCGCTGCAATCTCCATGACGACCACTACAGTCTCCATGACAACCATCACGGTCTCTCCGCGTTACCGAAGTAGAAGTATCTCTATGACAACCGTTAGGGTCTCCATGACAACCGTCAGGGTCTCCATGACAACCGTCACGGTCTCCATGACAACCATTACGGTCTCCATGACAACCGTCAGGGTCTCCATGACAACCGTCACGGTCTCCATGACAACCGTCACGGTCTCCATGACAACCATTACGGTCTCCATGACAACCGTCACGGTCTCCATGACAACCATCACGGTCTCCATGACAACCATCAGGGTCTCCATGACAACCGTCACGGTCTCCATGACAACCATCACGGTCTCCATGACAACCATCAGGGTCTCCATGACAACCGCCAGGGTCTCCCCACGTTACCAAAGTAAAAGTATCTCCATGACAACCATCACGGTCTCCATGACAACCATCACGGTCTCCATGACAACCATCAGGGTCTCCCCACGTTACCAAAGTAAAAGTATCTCCATGACAACCATCACGGTCTCCATGACAACCGCCAGGGTCTCCCCACGTTACCAAAGTAAAAGTATCTCCATGACAACCATCAGGGTCTCCATGACAACCATCAGGGTCTCCATGACAACCATCAGGGTCTCCATGACAACCGCCAGGGTCTCCCCACGTTACCAAAGTAAAAGTATCTCCATGACAACCATCACGGTCTCCATGACAACCATCACGGTCTCCATGACAACCATCAGGGTCTCCCCACGTTACCAAAGTAAAAGTATCTCCATGACAACCATCACGGTCTCCATGACAACCGCCAGGGTCTCCCCACGTTACCAAAGTAAAAGTATCTCCATGACAACCATCAGGGTCTCCATGACAACCATCAGGGTCTCCATGACAACCATCAGGGTCTCCATGACAACCGCCAGGGTCTCCCCACGTTACCAAAGTAAAAGTATCTCCATGACAACCATCACGGTCTCCATGACAACCATCACAGTCTCCATGACAACCATCAGGGTCTCCCCACGTTACCAAAGTAAAAGTATCTCCATGACAACCATCACGGTCTCCATGACAACCGCCAGGGTCTCCCCACGTTACCAAAGTAAAAGTATCTCCATGACAACCATCAGGGTCTCCATGACAACCATCTTGGTCTCCATGACAACCATCAGGGTCTCCCCACGTTACCAAAGTAAAAGTATCTCCATGACAACCATCACGGTCTCCATGACAACCATCACAGTCTCCATGACAACCGCCAGGGTCTCCCCACGTTACCAAAGTAAAAGTATATCCATGACAACCGTCACGGTCTCCATGACAACCACCAACGGTCTCCATGACAACCGCCAGGGTCTCCCCACGTTACCAAAGTAAAAGTATCTCCATGACAACCATCACGGTCTCCATGACAACCATCACGGTCTCCATGACAACCATCAGGGTCTCCCCACGTTACCAAAGTAAAAGTATCTCCATGACAACCATCACGGTCTCCATGACAACCGCCAGGGTCTCCCCACGTTACCAAAGTAAAAGTATCTCCATGACAACCATCAGGGTCTCCATGACAACCATCTTGGTCTCCATGACAACCATCAGGGTCTCCCCACGTTACCAAAGTAAAAGTATCTCCATGACAACCATCACGGTCTCCATGACAACCATCACAGTCTCCATGACAACCGCCAGGGTCTCCCCACGTTACCAAAGTAAAAGTATATCCATGACAACCGTCACGGTCTCCATGACAACCACCAACGGTCTCCATGACAACCGCCAGGGTCTCCCCACGTTACCAAAGTAAAAGTATCTCCATGACAACCATCACGGTCTCCATGACAACCATCACGGTCTCCATGACAACCGTCGGGGCCTCCCCACGTTACCAAAGTAAAAGTATCTCCATGACAACCGTCAGGGTCTCCATGACAACCATCACGGTCTCCATGACAACCATCACGGTCTCCATGACAACCGTCGGGGCCTCCCCACGTTACCAAAGTAAAAGTATCTCCATGACAACCGTCAGGGTCTCCATGACAACCATCATGGTCTCCATGACAACCATCACGGTCTCCATGACAACCGCCAGGGTCTCCCCACATTACCAAAGTAAAAGTATCTCCATGACAACCATCAGGGTCTCCATGACAACCGCCAGGGTCTCCCCACGTTACCAAAGTAAAAGTATCTCCATGACAACCATCAGGGTCTCCATGACAACCATCACGGTCTCCATGACAACCATCAGGGTCTCCCCACGTTACCAAAGTAAAAGTATCTCCATGACAACCATCACGGTCTCCATGACAACCATCACGCTCTCCATGACAACCATCACGCTCTCCATGACAACCACCAACGGTCTCCATGACAACCGCCAGGGTCTCCCCACGTTACCAAAGTAAAAGTATATCCATGACAACCGTCACGGTCTCCATGACAACCACCACGGTCTCCATGACAACCGCCAGGGTCTCCCCACGTTACCAAAGTAAAAGTATCTCCATGACAACCATCACGGTCTCCATGACAACCATCAGGGTCTCCATGACAACCATCACGGTCTCCCCACGTTACCAAAGTAAAAGTATCTCCATGACAACCATCACGGTCTCCATGACAACCGCCGGGGTCTCCCCACGTTACCAAAGTAAAAGTATCTCCATGACAACTGTCACGGTCTCCATGACAACCACCACGGTCTCCATGACAACCATCACGGTCTCCCCACGTTACCAAAGTAAAAGTATCTCCATGACAACTGTCACGGTCTCCATGACAACCACCACGGTCTCCATGACAACCGTCGGGGCCTCCCCACGTTACCAAAGTAAAAGTATCTCCATGACAACCATCACGGTCTCCATGACAACCATCACGGTCTCCATGACAACCATCAGGGCCTCCCCACGTTACCAAAGTAAAAGTATCTCCATGACAACCATCACGGTCTCCATGACAACCGCCAGGGTCTCCCCACGTTACCAAAGTAAAAGTATCTCCATGACAACCATCACGGTCTCCATGACAACCATCAGGGTCTCCATGACAACCATCACGGTCTCCCCACGTTACCAAAGTAAAAGTATCTCCATGACAACCATCACGGTCTCCATGACAACCGCCGGGGTCTCCCCACGTTACCAAAGTAAAAGTATCTCCATGACAACTGTCACGGTCTCCATGACAACCACCACGGTCTCCATGACAACCATCACGGTCTCCCCACGTTACCAAAGTAAAAGTATCTCCATGACAACTGTCACGGTCTCCATGACAACCACCACGGTCTCCATGACAACCGTCGGGGCCTCCCCACGTTACCAAAGTAAAAGTATCTCCATGACAACCATCACGGTCTCCATGACAACCATCACGGTCTCCATGACAACCATCAGGGCCTCCCCACGTTACCAAAGTAAAAGTATCTCCATGACAACCATCACGGTCTCCATGACAACCGCCAGGGTCTCCCCACGTTACCAAAGTAAAAGTATCTCCATGACAACCATCAGGGTCTCCATGACAACCATCAGGGTCTCCATGACAACCATCAGGGTCTCCATGACAACCGCCAGGGTCTCCCCACGTTACCAAAGTAAAAGTATCTCCATGACAACCATCACGGTCTCCATGACAACCATCACGGTCTCCATGACAACCATCAGGGTCTCCCCACGTTACCAAAGTAAAAGTATCTCCATGACAACCATCACGGTCTCCATGACAACCGCCAGGGTCTCCCCACGTTACCAAAGTAAAAGTATCTCCATGACAACCATCAGGGTCTCCATGACAACCATCTTGGTCTCCATGACAACCATCAGGGTCTCCCCACGTTACCAAAGTAAAAGTATCTCCATGACAACCATCACGGTCTCCATGACAACCATCACAGTCTCCATGACAACCGCCAGGGTCTCCCCACGTTACCAAAGTAAAAGTATATCCATGACAACCGTCACGGTCTCCATGACAACCACCAACGGTCTCCATGACAACCGCCAGGGTCTCCCCACGTTACCAAAGTAAAAGTATCTCCATGACAACCATCACGGTCTCCATGACAACCATCACGGTCTCCATGACAACCGTCGGGGCCTCCCCACGTTACCAAAGTAAAAGTATCTCCATGACAACCGTCAGGGTCTCCATGACAACCATCACGGTCTCCATGACAACCATCACGGTCTCCATGACAACCGTCGGGGCCTCCCCACGTTACCAAAGTAAAAGTATCTCCATGACAACCGTCAGGGTCTCCATGACAACCATCATGGTCTCCATGACAACCATCACGGTCTCCATGACAACCGCCAGGGTCTCCCCACGTTACCAAAGTAAAAGTATCTCCATGACAACCATCAGGGTCTCCATGACAACCGCCAGGGTCTCCCCACGTTACCAAAGTAAAAGTATCTCCATGACAACCATCAGGGTCTCCATGACAACCATCACGGTCTCCATGACAACCATCAGGGTCTCCCCACGTTACCAAAGTAAAAGTATCTCCATGACAACCATCACGGTCTCCATGACAACCATCACGCTCTCCATGACAACCATCACGCTCTCCATGACAACCACCAACGGTCTCCATGACAACCGCCAGGGTCTCCCCACGTTACCAAAGTAAAAGTATATCCATGACAACCGTCACGGTCTCCATGACAACCACCACGGTCTCCATGACAACCGCCAGGGTCTCCCCACGTTACCAAAGTAAAAGTATCTCCATGACAACCATCACGGTCTCCATGACAACCATCAGGGTCTCCATGACAACCATCACGGTCTCCCCACGTTACCAAAGTAAAAGTATCTCCATGACAACCATCACGGTCTCCATGACAACCGCCGGGGTCTCCCCACGTTACCAAAGTAAAAGTATCTCCATGACAACTGTCACGGTCTCCATGACAACCACCACGGTCTCCATGACAACCATCACGGTCTCCCCACGTTACCAAAGTAAAAGTATCTCCATGACAACTGTCACGGTCTCCATGACAACCACCACGGTCTCCATGACAACCGTCGGGGCCTCCCCACGTTACCAAAGTAAAAGTATCTCCATGACAACCATCACGGTCTCCATGACAACCATCACGGTCTCCATGACAACCATCAGGGCCTCCCCACGTTACCAAAGTAAAAGTATCTCCATGACAACCATCACGGTCTCCATGACAACCGCCAGGGTCTCCCCACGTTACCAAAGTAAAAGTATCTCCATGACAACCATCACGGTCTCCATGACAACCATCAGGGTCTCCATGACAACCATCACGGTCTCCCCACGTTACCAAAGTAAAAGTATCTCCATGACAACCATCACGGTCTCCATGACAACCGCCGGGGTCTCCCCACGTTACCAAAGTAAAAGTATCTCCATGACAACTGTCACGGTCTCCATGACAACCACCACGGTCTCCATGACAACCATCACGGTCTCCCCACGTTACCAAAGTAAAAGTATCTCCATGACAACTGTCACGGTCTCCATGACAACAACCACGGTCTCCATGACAACCGTCGGGGCCTCCCCACGTTACCAAAGTAAAAGTATCTCCATGACAACCATCACGGTCTCCATGACAACCATCACGGTCTCCATGACAACCATCAGGGCCTCCCCACGTTACCAAAGTAAAAGTATCTCCATGACAACCATCACGGTCTCCATGACAACCGCCAGGGTCTCCCCACGTTACCAAAGTAAAAGTATCTCCATGACAACCATCACGGTCTCCATGACAACCATCACGGTCTCCATGACAACCGCCAGGGTCTCCCCACGTTACCAAAGTAAAAGTATCTCCATGAGAACCATCAGCGTCTCCATGACAACCATCACGGTCTCCATGACAACCACACGGTCTCCATGACAACCATCAGGGCCTCCCCACGTTACCAAAATAAAAGTACCCGCCCTCCTCCTTGGGCCTGAAGAACTTCCCCAGCGCCTGGGCGTGGACGTCGGCGCCAGCAGCCACCAGCAGGCGGACGTAGTGAGGGCAACGTCGCTCCACCGCCACGTGGAGAGACGTCTGGCCTGCTCACACACACACACAGATACACACACACACAGATACACACACACAGTGTACACACACACACACACAGATACATACACACAGTGTACATACACACAGTGTACACAGTGTACACACACAGTGTACACACACACAGTGTACACACACACCGTGTACACACATACACACACACACAGATACATACACAGATACATACAAACAGTATACACAGTGTACACACACAGTGTACACATACACACACACAGTGTACACACACAGTGTACACACACAGATACATACACACAGATACACACACACAGTGTACACAGTGTACACATGCACACAGTGTACACATGCACACAGTGTACACACACAGTGTACGCACACAGTGTACATACAATAACACACACACACACAGTGTACACACACACACACACAGCGTACACACACACACAGTGTACACACACACACACATACACAGATACATACACACAGTGTACACACACATACAGATACATACAGATACACACACACACAGTGTACACACACATACAGATACATACAGATACATACACACAGTGTACACACACACACAGATACATACACACAGTGTAGACACACACATACACAGATACATACACACACAGATACACACATACACAGATACATACAGATACATACACACACAGTGTACACACACACACATACACAGATACATACACACACAGATACACACATACACAGATACATACAGATACATACACAGTGTACACACATACACAGAGACCACATATACACAGACACACCACGCACACACACACACACAGACACACACACAGACACGCACACATATACACACACACACCATTACACTATACACTATACTATACACTGCACTACTATACACTACACTATACACTACACACTATACTATACACTAACTATACACCACTACACACTACTACACTACACCCTACATACCCTACACTATACTATACACTTCTATACACAACACTACTACACACTCCACACACTACACTAAACTCTACACTACACTATACACTACTATACACTACACACTACTATACACTACACTACACACTACTATACACTACACTACTACACACTCCACACACTACACTAAACTCTACACTATACACTAGACTATACACTACACTTTACCCCACCACTATACACTACACTACTACGCTACACACTACTATACACTACAATATACACTACACACTACACTACACACTACTACACTATACACTACTACACTATACTACAACACTATACACTACTACACTATACACTACACTATACACTACACACTACACTATACACTACTATACACTACACACGACACTATACACTACACACTACACTATACACTATACACTACACACTACACTATACACTACACTATACACTACAATACACTACACACGACACTATACACTACACAATACACTACACTATACACTACACACTACACTATACACTACACTCTACACTATACTACAATACACTCTACACATTATACTAGGCAGAATGTAAGGGTGGAGTGTGAGGGTGGAGTGTGTAGTGTAAGTGTGTACTGTGTAGTGTATAGTGTAGTGTAAGTGTGCAGTGTGAGTGTGTAGTGTTAGTGCGTAGTGTTAGTGTGTAGTGTAAGTGTGTAGTGTGTGTAGTGTAAGTGTGTAGTGTGAGTGTATAGTGTAAGTGTGTAGTGTAAGTGTGTAGTGTGTGTGGTGTAAGTGTGTAGTGTTAGTGTGAGTGTGTAGTGTGTGTAGTGTAGTGTGTAGTGTGAGTGTGTAGTGTAGTGTGTAGTGTAAGTGTGTAGTGTGAGTGTGTAGTGTAAGTGTGTAGTGTTAGTGTGTAGTGTAGTGTGTAGTGTAAGTGTGTAGTGTGAGTGTGTAGTGTTAGTGTGTAGTGTAGTGTGTAGTGTAAGTGTGTAGTGTGAGTGTGTAGTGTGAGTGTGTAGTGTAGTGTGTAGTGTAAGTGTGTAGTGTATAGTGTAGTGTATAGTAGTGTATAGTGTAGTGTATAGTGTAGTGTATAGTGTAGTGTATAGTGTGTAGTGTATAGTAGTGTAGTGTATAGTAGTGTAGTGTATAGTGTAGTGTATAGTGTAGTGTATAGTAGTGTATAGTGTAGTGTAAGTGTGTAGTGTATAGTGTATAGTAGTGTATAGTGTAGTGTAGTGTGTAGTGTATAGTGTAGTGTATAGTGTACGTGTGTAGTGTATAGTGTATTGTAAGTGTGTAGTGTATAGTGTATTGTAAGTGTGTAGTGTATAGTGTAGTGTAAGTGTATAGTGTAGTGTATAGTGTAGTGTATAGTGTATAGTGTAGTGTATAGTGTAAGTGTGTAGTGTATAGTGTAGTGTATAGTGTAGTGTAAAGTGTGTAGTGTAGTGTATAGTGTAAGTGTGTAGTGTATAGTGTATAGTGTAAGTGTGTAGTGTATAGTGTAGTGTATAGTGTAAGTGTATAGTGTAGTGTGTAGTGTATAGTGTAGTGTATAGTGTAGTGTATAGTGTATAGTGTAGTGTATAGTGTATAGTGTAAGTGTGTAGTGTATAGTGTAGTGTATAGTGTATAGTGTAAGTGTGTAGTGTATAGTGTAGTGTATAGTGTAAGTGTGTAGTGTATAGTGTAGTGTATAGTGTAGTGTATAGTGTATAGTGTAAGTGTGTAGTGTATAGTGTAGTGTATAGTGTAAGTGTATAGTGTAGTGTGTAGTGTATAGTGTAGTGTATAAGTGTGTAGTGTATAGTGTAAGTGTGTAGTGTATAGTGTAGTGTATAGTGTAAGTGTGTAGTGTATAGTGTAGTGTATAGTGTATAGTGTAAGTGTGTAGTGTATAGTGTAGTGTATAGTGTAGTGTATAGTGTAAGTGTGTAGTGTATAGTGTAGTGTGTAAGTGTGTAGTGTATAGTGTAAGTGTGTAGTGTATAGTGTAGTGTATAGTGTAAGTGTATAGTGTAGTGTGTAGTGTATAGTGTAGTGTATAAGTGTAGTGTATAGTGTGTAGTGTAGTGTGTAGTGTAAGTGTATAGTGTAAGTGTGTAGTGTATAGTGTAAGTGTGTAAGTGTGTAGTGTATAGTGTAGTGTATAGTGTAGTGTATAGTGTAGTGTATAGTGTAGTGTAGTGTATAGTGTAGTGTATAGTGTAGTGTATAGTGTGTAGTGTAGTGTGTAGTGTATAGTGTGTAGTGTAGTGTGTAGTGTAAGTGTATAGTGTAAGTGTGTAGTGTATAGTGTATAGTGTAGTGTATAGTGTAGTGTAGTGCTCCCCACCCTGGTAGTATTCGTCTGTGTAGGCTGCGTTGACAAACTCTCGCAGGCATCTGGTGTCACGGGCAGCCTCCAGCAGCAGTGGAATGGTTCGGTTCGTCCTGTCGGGTGCCAGATTGAGCAGTCCCTTCAGCAGGCTGGTCTTGCCCGTGTCCGGCTCTGCTCACCCGGTGAGGGTGAGCGGGGAGAGAGGGTCAGAGGGGGGGGGGAGGGTGAGCGGGCGGTTGAGTGAGTGGGTGAGTTGGTGGGTGGGTGAGTGGGTGGGTGAGTGGGTGAGTGGGTGAGTGGGTGAGTGAGTGGGTGAGTGTGTGGGTGGGTGGGTGAGTGAGTGGTTGAGTGAGTGAGTGGGTGGGTGAGTGAGTGAGTGGGTGAGTGAGTGGTTGAGTGAGTGGGTGGGTGAGTGTGTGGGTGAGTGGGCGGTTGAGTGAGTGGGTGGGTGGGTGAGTGAGTCGTTGAGTGAGTGAGTGGGTGAGTGAGTGGGTGAGTGAGTGACTGATCGAGTGAGTGAGTGAGTGACTGAGTGACTGAGCGAGCGAGTGAGTGAGTGACTGAGTGAGTGAACCAGTGACTGAGCGAGCGATTGAGTGACTGAGCGAGTGAATGACTGAGTGACTGAGTGAGTGAGCGAGTGACTGATCGACTGAGCGAGCGACTGTGTGACTGAGCGAGTGACTGAGTGAGTGAGCGAGTGACTGAGCGAGTGACTGAGTGACTGAGCGAATGAGCGATTGACTGAGTGACTGACTGAGTGACTGAGTGAGTGAGCCAGTGACTGAGTGAGTGAGCGAGTGACTGAGTGAGTGAGTGAGCGAGTGACTGAGCGACTGACTGACTGACTGAGTGACTAAGTGAGTGAGCGAGTGACTGAGCGAGCGAGCGAGTGACTGAGTGACTGAGCGAGTGACTGAGCGAGCGAGCGACTGAGTGACTGACTGACTGAGTGACTGAGCGAGTGACTGAGCGAGTGACTGAGCCAGTGCCTACGTGAGTGAGCGAGTGACTGAGTGACTGAGTGACTGAGCGAGTGACTGAGTGAGTGAGCGAGTGACTGAGCGAGCGGACAACTGAGTGACTTAGCCAGTGACTGACTGAGTGAGCGAGTGACTGAGCCAGTGCCTACGTGAGTGAGCGAGTGACTGAGTGACTGAGTGACTGAGCGAGTGACTGAGTGAGCGAGTGAGTGAGTGAGTGAGCCAGTGACTGAGTGACTGAGCGAGTGACTGAGTGAGTGAGCGAGTGACTGAGCGAGCGGGCGACTGAGTGACTTAGCCAGTGACTGACTGAGTGAGCGAGTGACTGAGCCAGTGACTGCATGAGTGAGCGAGTGACTGAGTGACTGAGCGAGCGAGTGACTGAGCCAGTGACTGAGCCAGTGACTGAGTGAGTGAGCGAGTGACTGAGCATCTGACTGACTGAGTGACTGAGTGAGCGAGCGAGTGAGAGACTGAGCCAGTGACTGACTGACTGAACCACTGACTGAGTGAGTGAGCGAGTGACTGAGCATCTGACTGACTGAGTGACTGAGTGACTGAGCGAGTGAGAGACTGAGCCAGTGACTGACTGAGTGACTGAGTGACTGAACCACTGACTGAGTGAGTGAGCGAGTGACTGAGCGACTGAGCAACTGAGCGAGTGACTGTGTGACTGAGCGAGTGACTGAGTGAGGGAGTGACTGAACGAGTGACTGAGTGACTGAGCGAGCGAGCGAGTGACTGAGCCAGTGACTGAGTGAGTGAGCGAGTGACTGAGCGACTGACTGACTGAGTGACTGAGTGACTGAGTGACTGAGCGAGCGAATGAGCGAGAGACTGAGCGAGTGACTGAGCGAGCGACTGAGTGACTGAATCAGTGACTGAGTGACTGAGCGAGCGAATGAGCGAGCGACTGAGCGAGCGACTGAGTGAGAGACTGAGCGAGTGACTGAGCGAGTGACTGACTGAGTGACTGAGTGACTGAGTGACTGAGCGAGCGAATGAGCGACCGAGCGAGCGACTGAGCGAGAGACTGAGCGAGTGACCGAGCGAGTGACTGAGTGAGTGACTGTGTGACTGAGCGAGTGACTGTGTGACTGAGCGAGTGACTGAGCGAGTGACCGAGCGAGTGACTGAGCGAGTGACTGAGCCACTGAGCGACCGAGCGAGCGACCGAGCGAGCGAGTGACTGAGCGAGTGACTGAGCGAGCGACTGAGCGAGTGACTGAGCGAGCGACTGAGCGAGCGACTGAGCGAGTGACTCAGCGAGTGACTGAGCGAGTGACTGAGCGAGTGACTGAGCGAGCGACTGAGCGAGTGACTGAGCGAGTGACCGAGCGAGTGACTGACTGAGTGACTGAGTGACTGAACCAGTGACTGAGCGAGTGACTGAGTGACTGAGCGAGCGAGCGACTGAGTGACTGAGTGACTGAGCCACTGAGCGAGCAACTGAGCGAGAGACTGAGCGAGTGACTGAGCGAGCAACTGAGTGACTGAGCGAGCGACTGAGCGAGTGACTGAGTGACTGAGCCACTGAGCGAGCAACTGAGCGAGAGACTGAGCGAGTGACTGAGCGAGCAACTGAGTGACTGAGCGAGTGACTGAGCGAGCGACTGAGTGACTGACCGAGTGACTGAGCGAGCGACTGAGCGAGCGAGCGAGTGACTGAGTGGCTGAGTGAGTGAGCGAGTGACTGAGCGACTGAGCGAGTGACTGAGCGAGCGAGCGAGTGACTGAGCCAGTGACTGAGCGAGCGAGTGAGTGAGAGACTGAGCGAGTGACTGACTGAGTGACTGAGTGACTGAGTGACCGAGCGAGTGACTGAGCGAGTGACTGAGCGAGTGACTCAGCCACTGAGCGAGCGACCGAGCGAGCGAGCGACCGAGCGACCGACCTTTGAACTCCTCGGCGGACATTTTCTTCCCATTGAGCAACAGGAAGTCACGGAGACCCTCCAAGTCTTCGGCTGATCCGCGTGCGACGGCGTCGAAGAGAATCTCGCGGTCGTAGTAGTCGTGGCGGTGGACCCGGCGAGACTCGGCCTCCTCCTCCTCCGCCACCACCTCCGTCGCTGTCCCACCCATCTTCCGCTCGCCATCGCCGCCGGCGTCCCGGGCTGCCAACTCCGACCCGAGTGGGCCGGCCGTGAGGCAACGAGCACTCACGGGGGGAGAGACGCGGGGGGAGAGATGTTGACTACCTCGCCTGGTACACAGGAGGTCTCTCTCTCTCTCTCTCATCATCATCATCATCACGGTGGCTATGAGATGTTGACTACCTCGCCAGGTACACAGGAGGTCTGTGTCTCTCAGCATTATCACCACGGGGGGAGAGACGCGGGGGGAGAGATGTTGACTACCTCGCCTGGTACACAGGAGGTCTGTGTCTCTCTCATAATTATCACGGTGGCTATGAGATGTTGACTACCTCGCCTGGTACACAGGAGGTCTGTGTCTCTCTCATAATTATCACGGTGGCTATGAGATGTTGACTACCTCGCGTGGTACACAGGAGGTCTGTGTCTCTCTCTCAGCATCATCATCATCACGGTGGCTATGAGATGTTGACTACCTCGCCAGGTACACAGGAGGTCTGTGTCTCTCTCTCTCATCATCACGGTGGCTATGAGATGTTGACTACCTCGCGTGGTACACAGGAGGTCTGTGTCTCTCAGCATTATCATCACGGTGGCTATGAGATGTTGACTACCTCGCCTGGTACACAGGAGGTCTGTGTCTCTCTCTCTCTCTCATCATCATCACGGTGGCTATGAGATGTTGACTACCTCGCCTGGTACACAGGAGGTCTCTCTCTCTCTCTCAGCATCATCATCATCATCACGGTGGCTATGAGATGTTGACTACCTCGCCTGGTACACAGGAGGTCTCTCTCTCTCTCTCTCAGCATCATCATCATCACCACGGTGGCTATGAGATGTTGACTACCTCGCCTGGTACACAGGAGGTCTCTCTCTCTCTCTCAGCATCACCATCATCACGGGGGGAGAGACGCGGGGGGAGAGATGTTGACTACCTCGCCTGGTCTACAGGAGGTCTGTGTCTCTCTCTCTCTCTCAGCATCATCATCATCACGGTGGCTATGAGATGTTGACTACCTCGCCTGGTACACAGGAGGTCTGTGTCTCTCTCTCATCATCATCACGGGGGGAGAGATGCGGGGGGAGAGATGTTGACTACCTCGCCTGGTACACAGGAGGTCTCTGTCTCTCTCTCATCATCATCACGGGGGGAGAGATGTTGACTACCTCGCCTGGTCTACAGGAGGTCTGTGTCTCTCTCTCTCTCTCAGCATCATCATCATCATCACGGTGTCTATGAGATGTTAACTACCTCGCCTGGTACACAGGAGGTCTGTGTCTCTCTCTGTCATCATCATCACGGTGGCTATGAGATGTTGACTACCTCGCCTGGTACACAGGAGGTCTGTGTCTCTCTCATAATCATCATCACGGTGGCTATGAGATGTTGACTACCTCGCCTGGTCTACAGGAGGTCTGTGTCTCTCTCTCATCATCACGGTGGCTATGAGATGTTGACTACCTCGCCTGGTACACAGGAAGTCTGTGTCTCTCTCTCTCTCAGCATCATCATCATCATCACGGGGGAGAGACGCGGGGGGAGAGATGTTGACTACCTCGCCTGGTACACAGGAGGTCTGTGTCACTCTCTCATCATCATCATCATCACGGTGGCTATGAGATGTTGACTACCTCGCCTGGTCTACAGGAGGTCTGTGTCTCTCTCATCATCATCACGGTGTCTATGAGATGTTGACTACCTCGCCTGGTACACAGGAGGTCTGTGTCTCTCTCATAATCATCATCACAGGGGGAGAGACGCGGGGGAGAGATGTTGACTACCTCGCCTGGTCTACAGGAGGTCTGTGTGTCTCTCTCATCATCATCATCACGGCGGCTATGAGATGTTGACTACCTCGCCTGGTACACAGGAGGTCTCTCTCTCTCTCTCATCATCATCATCATCACGGGGGGAGAGACGCGGGGGAGAGATGTTGACTATCTCGCCTGGTACACAGGAGGTCTGTGTCTCTCTCAGCATCATCATCATCACGGGGGGAGAAACGCGGGGGAGAGATGTTGACTACCTCGCCTGGTATACAGGAGGTCTGTGTCTCTCTCTCATCATCATCACGGTGGCTATGAGATGTTGACTACCTCGCCTGGTCTATAGGAGGTCTGTGTCTCTCTCATCATCATCACGGTGTCTATGAGATGTTGACTACCTCGCCTGGTCTACAGGAGGTCTGTGTCTCTCTCTCATCATCATCACGGTGGCTATGAGATGTTGACTACCTCGCCTGGTACACAGGAGGTCTGTGTCTCTCATCATCATCATCACGGGGGGAGAGACGCGGGGGGAGAGATGTTGACTACCTCGCCTGGTACACAGGAGGTCTGTGTCTCTCTCTCTCTCAGCATCATCATCATCATCACGGTGGCTATGAGATGTTGACTACCTCGCCTGGTACACAGGAGGTCTCTGTCTCTCTCTCATCATCATCACGGGGGGAGAGATGTTGACTACCTCGCCTGGTCTACAGGAGGTCTGTGTCTCTCTCTCTCTCAGCATCATCATCATCACGGTGTCTATGAGATGTTAACTACCTCGCCTGGTACACAGGAGGTCTGTGTCTCTCTCTGTCATCATCATCACGGTGGCTATGAGATGTTGACTACCTCGCCTGGTACACAGGAGGTCTGTGTCTCTCTCATAATCATCATCACGGTGGCTATGAGATGTTGACTACCTCGCCTGGTCTGCAGGAGGTCTGTGTCTCTCTCTCATCATCACGGTGGCTATGAGATGTTGACTACCTCGCCTGGTACACAGGAAGTCTGTGTCTCTCTCTCTCTCAGCATCATCATCATCATCACGGGGGAGAGACGCGGGGGGAGAGATGTTGACTACCTCGCCAGGTACACAGGAGGTCTGTGTCTCTCTCTCATCATCATCATCATCATCACGGTGGCTATGAGATGTTGACTACCTCGCCTGGTCTACAGGAGGTCTGTGTCTCTCTCATCATCATCACGGTGTCTATGAGATGTTGACTACCTCGCCTGGTACACAGGAGGTCTGTGTCTCTCTCATAATCATCATCACAGGGGGAGAGACGCGGGGGAGAGATGTTGACTACCTCGCCTGGTACACAGGAGGTCTGTGTCTCTCTCTCATCATCATCATCACGGTGGCTATGAGATGTTGACTACCTCGCCTGGTACACAGGAGGTCTGTGTCTCTCTCAGCATCATCATCATCACGGGGGGAGAAACGCGGGGGAGAGATGTTGACTACCTCGCCTGGTATACAGGAGGTCTGTGTCTCTCTCTCATCATCATCACGGTGTCTATGAGATGTTGACTACCTCGCCTGGTCTACAGGAGGTCTGTGTCTCTCTCTCATCATCATCACGGTGGCTATGAGATGTTGACTACCTCGCCTGGTACACAGGAGGTCTGTGTGTCTCTCTCTCAGCATCATCATCATCATCACAGTGGCTATGAGATGTTGACTACCTCGCCTGGTCTACAGGAGGTCTGTGTCTCTCATCATCACGGTGACTATGAGATGTTGACTACCTCGCCCGGTCTACAGGAGGTCTGTGTCTCTCTCTCATCATCATCACAGTGGCTATGAGATGTTGACTACCTCGCCTGGTACACAGGAGGTCTGTGTCTCTCTCTCTCTCAGCATCATCATCATCATCACAGTGGCTATGAGATGTTCACTACCTCGCCTGGTCTACAGGAGGTCTGTGTCTCGCATCATCATCATCATCACGGTGGCTATGAGATGTTGACTACCTCGCCTGGTCTACAGGAGGTCTGTGTCTCTCTCTCACCATCATCACGGTTACTGTGAGATGTTGACTACCTCGTCTGGTATACAGGAGGTCTGTGTCTCTCTCTCATCATCATCACGGTGGCTATGAGATGTTGACTACCTCGCCTGGTACACAGGAGGTCTGTGTCTCTCTCTCTCTCAGCATCATCATCACGGTGGCTATGAGATGTTGACTACCTCGCCTGGTCTACAGGAGGTCTGTGTCTCTCTCTCATCATCATCACGGTGGCTATGAGATGTTGACTACCTCGCCTGGTACACAGGAGGTCTGTGTCTCTCTCTCATCATCATCATCATCACGGTGGCTATGAGATGTTAACTACCTCGGATGGTCTACAGGAGGTCTGTGTCTCTCTCTCTCATCATCAACATCATGGTGGCTATGAGATGTTAACTACCTCGCCTGGTGTACAGGAGGTCTGTATCTCTCTCTCTCATCATCATCATCATCACGGTGGCTATGAGATGTTGACTACCTCGCCTGGTCTACAGGAGGTCTGTCTCTCTCTCATCATCATCACAGTGGCTATGAGATGTTAACTACCTCGCCTGGTCTACAGGAGGTCTGTGTCTCTCTCTCATCATCATTATCATGGTGACTATGAGATGTTGACTACCTCGCCTGGTCTACAGGAGGTCTGTGTCTCTCTCTCATCATCATCATCACGGTGGCTATGAGATGTTGACTACCTCGCCTGGTATACAGGAGGTCTGTGTCTCTCTCTCATCATCATCACGGTGGCTATGAGATGTTAACCACCTCGCTTGGTCTACAGGAGGTCTGTGTCTCTCTCTCATCATCATCATCACGGTCGCTAGGAGATGTTGACTACCTCGCCTGGTACGCAAGGGGAGTTTTGTTTGTGTGTATATCATAGGTGGTGCTGCTACCTGCGATTACTAGCAGCACTTGCCCCTACATCCTTGCTCGAGGCTACCTGGGGGAGCTTTGTCTGTGTGTGTACATCATAGGTGGTGCTACTCGCTACTAGCAGCACTTGCCGCTACAGCCCTGCTAGAGGCTACCTGGGGGAGCTTTGTCCGTGTGTGGTGTGTGTAGTACATAGACACTGCTGCTGCTACTCGCTAGCTAACTGCACTTGCCCCTACAGCCCTGTTAGAGGCTACCTGGGGGAGCTTTGTCTGTGTGTACATCATAGGTGGTGCTACTCGCTACTAGAGCCACTTGCCCCTACAGCCCTGTTAGAGGCTACCTGGGGGAGCTTTGTCTGTGTGTGGTGTGTGTAGTACATAGACACTGCTGCTGCTACTCGCTAGCTAACTGCACTTGCCCCTATAGCGCTGCTAGAGGCTACCAGGGGGAGCTTTGTCTGTGTGTGTACATCATAGGTGGTTCTACTGGCTAGGTAACTGCACTTGCCCCTACAGCCCTGCTAGAGGCTACCTGGGGGAGCTTTGTCTGTGTGTGTGTACATCATAGGTGGTTCTACTCGCTAGCTAACTGCACTTGCCCCTGCAGCCCTGCTGGAGGCTACCTGGGGGAGCTTTGTCTGTGTGTGTGTACATCATAGGTGGTTCTACTCGCTAGCTAACTGCACTTGCCCCTGCAGCCCCTGCTAGAGGCTACCTGGGGGAGCTTTGTCTGTGTGTGCACATCATAGGTGGTGCTACTCGCTAGCTAACAGCACTTGCCCCTGCAGCCCTGCTGGAGACTACCTGGGGGAGCTTTGTCTGTGTGTGTACATCATAGGTGGTTCTACTGGCTAGCTAACTGCACTTGCCCCTATAGCCCTGCTAGAGGCTACCAGGGGGACCTTTGTCTGTGTGTGTACATCATAGGTGGTTCTACTCGCTAGCTAACTGCACTTGCCCCTGCAGCCCCTGCTAGAGGCTACCTGGGGGAGCTTTGACTGTGTGTGTACATCATAGGTGGTGCTACTCGCTAGCTAACTGCACTTGCCCCTACAGCCCTGCTGGAGGCTACCTGGGGGAGCTTTGTCTGTGTGTGTACATCATAGGTGGTTCTACTCGCTAGCTAACTGCACTTGCCCCTGCAGCCCCTGCTGGAGGCTACCTGGGGGAGCTTTGTCTGTGTCGTGGTGTGTCTCACTCCTTGGCCCGCCGGTTCGGCTTGCCGGGCGAGTCACGTGGGGCAGTCTCGGCCTCGTGCGAGCCCACAGTGGAGTAGAGGGAGTCCATCGGAGCTTTAGACCTCTGTGCTCCGTAGGGGGTCACATAGGAGTAGGTGGGGACGACCTGCACGTACACAACAACAACAATAACACAACAACACAATAACAACACAACAACAACAATAATAACACAACAATAACACAACAACAACAATAATAACACAACAATAACACAACAACAACACAACAACAACACAACAACAACACAACAACACAATAACAACAATACAACAACACAACAACAATAACACAACAATAACACAACAACAACAATAACACAACAATAACACAAGAACAACAATAACACAACAATAACAACACAATAACACAACAACAACAATAACAACAATACAACAACAACAACAATAACACAACAATAACACAACAATAACACAACAACAACAATAACACAACAACAATAACACAACAACAATAACACAACACAACAACAACAATAACACAACAACAACACAACACCAACACAACAACAACACAATAACAACACAATAACACGACAACACAACAATAACAACACAACAACACAACAACAACAACACAACAACACAACGACAACAACACAACAATAACACAACAACACAACAACACAATAACACAACAACACAACAACACAACAACAACACAACAACAACACAACAATAACACAACAACACAACAACAACACAACAATAACACAACAATAACACAATAACACGATAACAACAAAACAATAACACAACACAACAATAACACAACAACACAACACAACAACACAACACAACAACAACACAATAACACAACAACAACAACACAACAACACAACACAACAACACAACACAACAACAACACCACAACACAACACCAACACAACAACAACACAATATCAATCGTCATTCGCCACTAAGTGGCGGTGACGTGCGTGGGTCAAGAATGTGTGTCTGTGTGTGTGTCTATATGTGTGTGTGTCTATATGTGTGTGTGTGTCTGTGTGTGTGTGTGTCTGTGTGTGTGTGTCTGTGTGTGTGTGTCTATGTGTGTATCTGTGTGTGTATCTGTGTGTGTGTATCTTTGTCTTTGTTGTGTGTCTGTGCCTGTATCTGTGTGTGTCTGTGTGTGTCTGTGTCTGTGTGTGTCTGTGTGTGTCTGTATCTGCGTGTGTGTGTCTGTGTGTGTGTGTGTCTGTGTGTGTCTGTATCTGTGTGTGTCTGTGTGTGTGTCTATGTGTGTCTGTGTGTGTCTGTCTATGTGTGTCTGTGTGTCTGTATCTGTGTGTGTGTCTGTGTGTGTGTCTATGTGTGTCTGTGTGTGTCTATGTATGTCTGTGTGTGTCTATGTGTGTGTTTCTGTGTGTGTGTCTGTGTGTGTGTGTACATGTGTGTCTGTGTGTGTGTATGTATCTATCTGTGTGTGTGTATCTGTGTGTCTGTGTCTGTATCTGTGTGTGTCTGTGTGTGTCTGTATCTGTGTGTGTCTGTGTGTGTGTCTGTGTGTGTGTCTATGTGTGTCTGTGTGTGTCTGTCTATGTGTGTCTGTGTGTGTCTGTATCTGTGTGTGTCTGTGTGTGTCTGTATCTGTGTGTGTGTGTCTGTGTGTGTCTGTGTGTGTCTGTCTATGTGTGTCTGTGTGTGTCTATGTGTGTCTGTGTGTGTCTATGTATGTCTGTGTGTGTCTGTGTGTGTCTCTGTCTATGTGTGTCTGTGTGTGTGTGTCTATGTGTGTCTGTGTGTGTCTATGTATGTCTGTGTGTGTCTGTGTGTGTGTCTGTGTGTGTGTCTATGTGTGTCTGTGTGTGTGTGTCTATGTATGTCTGTGTGTGTGTCTATATGTGTCTGTGTGTGTGTGTGTGTATATATGTGTCTGTGTGTGTGTCTATGTGTGTCTGTGTGTGTCTATGTGTGTCTTTGTGTGTGTGTCTGTATCTATGTGTGTGTGTCTGTGTGTGTGTGTGTCTGTGTTCGTGCGTAGGTCGAGAATTTGTGTCTAAGGTACTGTTCCAGTTTTCAGACTGGCTCTTTCCAGTTGCTCTTGTAAGTACACAGACACACACACAGAGATACACACACACATACACACACATACATATACATACATACACACATACACAGACACACAGACACACACACAGACACACACACATACACACAGATACACACAGACACATACATATACACACATATACACACAACAACAACAACCACCATTCGCCACTAAGTGGCGGTGACGTCACCACGACGCTTGTGCCAGGCCATGTGCACCTTGAGGCCACCTGGAGTGTCGAACGCCCACTGGCAGGAGGTCACTGGGCAGACCCAGGTGCCACGGGTCGACTGACTGAGATGACTGGCTGATGCACCACCTGTGCCCCCTACTGTGGCAACCTGCTGTGCTTTAGCCACCCGCACTCCGCTCGTTGTTGTGAGCGTCGCTCCTCCGCCCACCGTTGTTGTTGGAGGGCGACTACCTCCAACTGCCCAGTAGCATCCTTCACGAGCCTCCTCCACAGAGGCCGATCTTGACACCGCTGGTACCAGTCATCGGCAAGTCCACTCAGCTCCATGTCCTCCTGTACCACGTCGCTCCATCTCTTCTCTAGCCCGTGCCGCGCCCGTTTAGCCCCCTCGATCCGGCCGAACAAAAGCTGTTTCGGCATGCGGTGGCTGGGCATGCGGGCTATATGACCCAGCCAACGCAGCCTTGTTAAATAATGTGGGAGCCAGAGGACATCCCTGTCGCACCCCAAGGTGTACAGGGAATGGCTCTGACTCCTGGCCACGTAGTTTTACCCGGGCCCGCTCACCATCATGAAGGTCCTTAATGATCGTGGGCAAAAGCACGAAGAACAACCCAGAGCCCAGGCCTACTGATGGTATCATAGGCCTTGACCAGGTCAATAAAGCAGAGATGTAGGTCTTGCTGGAATTCCCTACACCTCTGCTGTAGCAGACGGACAGAAAATATGGCATCTGTGCAGGACCGCCCTTTCCTGAAACCGCACTGGGGCTCCGCAAGCCTCTCCTCAGCGTGCCTGGCAAGGCGATGTTGAATAATCCTTGCCAGGACCTTTCCCGGCACACTGAGGAGTGAGATGCCCCTGTAGTTGTTACAGTCTGTGCGGTCCCCCTTCTTAAAGAGGGGACCACCAGGGCATCCTTCCAATCCTGCGGAACCCGTCCAGTGGTCCAGACTGTTGTTATGATGTCATATAGGGCAGTCTGTGCACAAACGCCACCCTCCCTCAGGATTTCGCTTGGGAGATCATCTCTGCCCGCTGCCTTTCCTGGTCTCAGACTCCGGATTGCCTTCAGCACTTCCTCAACAGATGGCACCTCAGCCAGCCACTCACAGGGGGTGACTTCTTCCAATATTTGAGGCACCGCAGCCTCAGCAGGGTCATCCCCACTTTGTGCCACGATGTGTTCCTGGCTGAGGGATTTCCCCTCCCCCAGGACCTCACAGAAATGCTCAGCAAATCTGCAAACCTGTTCCTGGGGGTCGGAAATTGGATCACCGTTTTTTCCCCTAATGATGGTAATAGGTGTGGCGCTGCAGGTTACTTTTTTGATGGAGTTAAATAGAGATTTGTGATCACGGGCCACTGAGGCAAACTCCATTTCCTCAGCAACCCGCGACCATCACCCATCCTTCCAGCGCCTCACAGCTCTCCGAACCTCCGAGCGAAGGCTGCGGACATGGGCTCGCATCCGCTGGTCCGTCACTATGTAGTCCAGCAGATGTTCTTGCTTGGACCCGGCATGCATCCATGATGTTGTGTGGATGCGCCGATGCCGGAACAGCGTGTTGGTAATTACAAGCCCATGGGCTGCACAAAAATCTAGCAGCCTCCTACCGTTGTTATTGAGCTGATCTGGCCCATACCCTCCAATCACTCCAGACCAGGTGCCAGCATCATGACCAACTCGGGCAGTGAAGTCACCCAACAAGATGACTCTATCACGAGGGGCCACTTTAGCCAGCACCTGTGACAGGAGGTCATAGAAGGCATCTGACTCATCCGCTTTGCCTGCATCCCTCCACGGATGTTCGTCTTCGGTGGGGGCATAAGTAACCACGACCACCATTCCTCGCCTCCGGTTGATGGGAAGGCGAGCCCAAAGTAGCCTGGGGCTTACAGCTTCCCACACCTCACCGCCACGCCCCCACGCCCCCTTCATTCTTTTGTTCAAAAGAAGAGCCACACCCTGGTGTTTGGCAGTCTGCTGCCCCGAGTAGAGGACTGTCCACCCCTCATGGTGGCAGGAGCCAGAATCGGTCCACTGGACCTCCTGAATGCCACATAGATCCAGGCGGTACCGGTCCAGTTCCCGACAGAGGAGTGGCAGCCTCTCCTCCGCAGTGAGCGTTCGAACATTCTACGTGGCCACCCGTAGTGGCTTTTCGTAGTTTCTGGAGGAGCCCCGAGGGTAGACATTCAATCTCCTGGCTCCGCCAATTGGGGTTTGGCCAGGAGACGTCATAGACGCCTGGCCCCCCGGGACCTCCGGCACAAGCTTATTAGTTACATATTTCAGTTTAACTCGTGGTTTCGTGGTAATGAATTGAAGGTGGAGGGGTTACCAGCCCCTCGCACCCGTCCAGAGCCCCCGTTTAGCCCCTGTGGTGGTCACAGATGCCATGAGGGGAGGGGCCAATCGGAATTGGCCCTCCCCCCACAGCACTGTCCTCGACAGAGTTTCCCGTCCGGCACCATGAGGAGGTAGGGGGTTGTTTTTTGCCGGATACACACACACAGACACACACACACAGACAGACACGCAGACACACACACACACAGAGACACACACACACACAGAGACACACACAACAAAGATAAAAACAAAGATCCCCCGTATAGCCTTAACAGACTGTAGGGGCAAGTGCTGTTAGCGAGCACCTATGAAGGCCGGAAACGGTACACGAGGGGGTGGGTGGCCAGCACCACGCCCGACCGCCTTTGTCTCCCTAGTGGAAATGTTTTTATCCACCGCACCAGGTACTCATTTGAGGCTGAGTCGACCTAGGGGAGGCCCGGGACCGGTTCAGATAATCGTCACTGGTGTTGGCCGTGAGCTGGAATCGAACCTGGGTCGCCAGGTTCATAGCGCAGCGTAGCGCTAACCGCTACACTATCGCTCCCCAAACACACACAGACAACAACAACAACAACCGCCATTCGCCACTAAGTGGCGGTGACGTCACCACGACGCTTGTGCCAGGCTATGTGCACCCTGAGGCCACGTGAAGTGTCGAACGCCCGCTGGCAGGAGGTCACGGGGCAGACCCAGGTGCCACGGGTCGACTGACTGAGATGACTGGCTGATGCACCACCTGTGCCCCCTACTGTGCCAACCTGCTGTGCTTTAGCCACCCGGCGCTCCGCTCGCTGTTGTGAGCGTCGCTCCTCCGCCCTCCGTTGTTGTTGGAGGGCGACTGCCTCCAACTGTCCAGTAGCATCCTTCACGAGCCTCCTCCACAGAGGCCGATCTTGGCACCGCTGGTACCAGTCATCGGCAAGTCCACTCAGCTCCACGTCCTCCTGTACCACATCACTCCATCTCTTCTCTAGCCCGTGCCGCGCCCGCTTAGCCCCCTCAATCCGGCCAAACAAAAGCTGTTTCGGCATGCGGTGGCTGGGCATGCGGGCTACATGACCCAGCCATCGCAGCCTTGCCTGCCGGAGGAGCTCACCGATGGGACCCTGCCCAGATCTTTCAAGGATTTGTGAGCTCCTCACACAATCCAGTCTGGTTAAACCCAGGATGGATCGTAGGCAGGCCAGCCTAAATGTTTCTAACCGGCGAAGATGTTCCATTAGGGGGGTCCACGTTTCGCAAGCGTAGAGAAGGGAGGGAATGACCGTGGCCGAGAAGACCTGAAGCTTAGTGCGGAGCGACAGACCAGGTAGCTTCCACACAGCGTTACGCAACCGATGAAAAGATATTGCCGCTCGACTGATTCGGAGTGAGACCTCTGCTGTTAAACTGGAGCCAGTCATAAGCACACTGCCCAGGTATGGGAAACTCTCCACTCTCTCCACAACTGCCCCATCACCGATTGGGAGTTGTGGGGGTGGAGTGTCCGATGGTACAAAATACCCAGGCAGGTGCTTAGTTTTGGTGGGGCTGATGGTAAGGCCCCACCTCTTAGTGGCACGCTCCAGTCTCAGCAGCAGCGTCTCCAACTCCTCCTCTGACTGAGCAGCTATTACCAAGTCATCAGCATACATAACATGGTTGAGCAATAGGGAGCCATCCCTTGACCGCACCCGGGCATCGATTAGCCTCCCATTATATCTGTACCATATGGAGATTCCCCCGGTACAGCTATTGAAGGCTTCACGAACTACGTGGTCAAAATAGATGTTAAATAATGTGGGAGCCAGAGGACATCCCTGTCGCACCCCAAGGTGTACAGGGAATGGCTCTGACTCCCGGCCACGTAGTTTTACCCGGGCCCGCTCACCATCATGAAGGTCCTTAATGATCGTGAGCAGAGGGTCAGGTACTCCAAAAGCACGAAGAACGACCCAGAGCCCAGGCCTACTGATGGTATCATAGGCCTTGACCAGGTCAATAAAGCAGAGATGTAGGTCTTGTTGGAATTCCCTACACCTCTGCTGTAGCAGACGGACAGAAAATATGGCATCTGTGCAGGACCGCCCTTTCCTGAAACCGCATTGGTGCTCCGCAAGCCTCTCCTCAGCGTGCCTGGCAAGGCGATGCTGAATAATCCTTGCCAGGACCTTTCCCGGCACACTGAGGAGTGAGATGCCCCTGTAGTTGTTACAGTCTGTGCGGTCCCCCTTCTTAAAAAGGGGGACCACCAGGGCATCCTTCCAATCCTGCGGAACCCGTCCAGTGGTCCAGACTGTTGTTATGATGTCATATAGGGCAGTCTGTGCACAAACGCCACCCTCCCTCAGCATTTCGCTTGGGAGATCATCTCTGCCCGCTGCCTTTCCTGGTCTCAGACTCCGGATCGCCTTCAATACTTCCTCAGCAGATGGCACCTCAGCCAGCCACTCACAGGGGGTGACTTCATCCAATATTTGAGGCACCGCAGCCTCAGCAGGGTCATCCTCACTTTGTGCCACGATTTTATCCTGGCTGTGGGATTTTCCCTCCCCCAGGATCTCACAGAAATGCTCAGCAAATCTGCGAACCTGTTCCTGGGGGTCGGAAATTGGATCACCGTTTTTTCCCCTAATGATGGTAATAGGTGTGGCGCTGCAGGTTACTTTTTTGATGGAGTTAAATAGAGATTTGTGATCACGGGCCACTGAGGCAGACTCCATCTCCTCAGCAACCCGCGACCACCACCCATCCTTGCAGCGCCTCACGGCTCTCCGAACCTCCGAGCGAAGGCTGCGGTAACCCTCCTCATTCTCTGACGTGGGATTCTGTAGCCGATGACAGTGGGCCTGTCGCTTTTTCTCAACCATCGTGAACAACTCCTCTGTCATCCAGGGTGTCTGGGGAGGTCTGGACCGCGTACCCAAAGCAGCCATTGCAGCTGCATGAGTCACAGTCCTAAACCTCGCCCATTTACCCTCGACATCAGGAGGAGTCGGGGACGATGCCAATCCCAGCCGAAAGCGATGATGAAATTCTCGCTTGCAACTTTCATCAGATAACTGAGACCAGGCCACTTTAGGTTGGAATGGGGTCCTGGGTGTACACCCACCACCGGAGTGGAAGAATGGCAGGCGCATCTTACAGATGACTAGTCGATGGTCAGAGGGCAGATCAGCTCCACGGTAGGTCCTGGTGTCAAGGACATGGGCTCGCATTCGCTGGTCCGTCACTATGTAATCCAGCAGATGTTCTTGCTTGGACCCGGCATGCATCCATGATGTTGTGTGGATGCGCCGATGCCGGAACAGCGTGTTGGTAATTACAAGCCCATGGGCTGCACAAAAATCTAGCAGCCTCCTACCGTTGTTATTGAGCTGATCTGGCCCATACCCTCCAATCACTCCAGACCAGGTGCCAGCATCATGACCAACTCGGGCAGTGAAGTCACCCAACAAGATGACTCTATCACGAGGGGCCACTTTAGCCAGCACCTGTGACAGGAGGTCATAGAAGGCATCTGACTCATCCGCTTTGCCTGCATCCCTCCACGGATGTTCGTCTTCGGTGGGGGCATAAGTAACCACGACCACCATTCCTCGCCTCCGGTTGATGGGAAGGCGAGCCCAAAGTAGCCTGGGGCTTACAGCTTCCCACACCTCACCGCCACGCTCCCACGCCCCCTTCATTCTTTTGTTCAAAAGAAGACCCACACCCTGTTGTTTGGCAGTCTGCTGCCCCGAGTAGAGGACTGTCCACCCCTCATGGTGGCAGGAGCCAGAATCGGTCCACCGGACCTCCTGAATGCCACATAGATCCAGGCGGTACCGGTCCAGTTCCCGACAGAGGAGTGGCAGCCTCTCCTCCGCAGTGAGCGTTCGAACATTCTACGTGGCCACCCGTAGTGGCTTTTCGTAGTTTCTGGAGGAGCCCCGAGGGTAGACATTCAATCTCCTGGCTCCGCCAATTGGGGTTTGGCCAGGAGACGTCATAGACGCCTGGCCCCCCGGGACCTCCGGCACAAGCTTATTAGTTACATATTTCAGTTTAACTCGTGGTTTCGTGGTAATGAATTGAAGGTGGAGGGGTTACCAGCCCCTCGCACCCGTCCAGAGCCCCCGTTTAGCCACTGTGGTGGTCACAGATGCCATGAGGGGAGGGGCCAATCGGAATTGGCCCTCCCCCCACAGCACTGTCCTCGACAGAGTTGCCCGTCCGGCACCATGAGGAGGTAGGGGGTTGTTTTTTGCCGGATACACACACACAGACACACACACACAGACAGACACGCAGACACACACACACACAGAGACACACACACACACAGAGACACACACAACAAAGATAAAAACAAAGATCCCCCGTATAGCCTTAACAGACTGTAGGGGCAAGTGCTGTTAGCGAGCACCTATGAAGGCCGAAACGGTACACGAGGGGGTGGGTGGCCAGCACCACGCCCGACCGCCTTTGTCTCCCTAGTGGCAATGTTTTTATCCACCGCACCAGGTACTCATTTGAAGCTGAGTCGACCTAGGGGAGGCCCGGGACCGGTTCAGATAATCGTCACTGGTGTTGGCCGTGAGCTGGAATCGAACCCGGGTCGCCAGGTTCATAGCGCAGCGTAGCGCTAACCGCTACACTACCGCTCCCCACACACAACACAGACACACACACAGAGACACACACACAGAGACACACACACACACACACAGAGACACACACACACAGAGACACACGATGATCTCACCTTGAATGCCTCTGTCATTCGAGAGCGAATTCCTGAGGTGGTGGGAGCTACGTGCGGTGGATCTCCAGATCCACTGTCGACATCAGCCCTGGCGTCTGGCTCATCACCATCACCACCACCGCCACCACCGCCACCACCACCACCACCACCGCCACCACCACCGCCCTCCTGACCGTCCATGGTAGCACAACCCCTCTGCATCCTCTGCCTCTTTGTGTTCTGCTTCTTCTGCTGTTTCTGGACGTAGCGGTGAGAGGGAGCAGCTGCTCCGGTCTGGGACTCTGCACTCGCACGCACCGGAGAGACCGCCCGTACGTTACACACTACACTACGTACTACACTACATACACTACTAAACACTACATACACTACGTACTACACTACATACACTACTATACACTACTATACATTACTATACACTACATACTACACTACATATACTACTACACTACATACACTACATACTACACTACACACTACACACGTACTACACTACATACACTACTATACATTACTATACACTACTATACACTACGTACTACACTACTATACACTACGTACTACACTACATACTACACTACATACTACACTACATACACTACTATACACTACATACTACACTACATACTACACTACATACACTATTATACACTATTATACACTACTATACACTACATACTACACTACATACACTACTATACACTACATAAACTACTACACTACTATACACTACATAAACTACTACACTACATACTACACTACATACACTACTATACACTACTGCACTACGTACTACACTACATACACTACTATACACTATTATACATTGCTATACACTACATACTACACTACATACACTACATACACTACTATACACTACATACACTACTATACACTACTATACACTACATATTACACTACATACACTACTACACTACATACATTACATACACTACTACACTACATACATTACATACACTACACTACATACAATACTATACACTACATACTACACTACATACTACACTACACTACATACACTACTATACACTATTATACATTACTATACACTACATACACTTCTATACACTACTATACACTACATACTACACTACATACACTACACACTACACTACTATACATTACATACTACACTACTATACACTACATACTCCACTACTATACACTACACTACTATACACTACACTACTATACACTACATACTACACTACTATACACACTACACTACTATACACTACATACTATACTACTATACACTACACTACTATACACTACTATACACACTACACACTACACTACTATACACACTACACTACTATACACACTACACTACAATGCACTACTATACACACTACACAATACACTACACTACATACTACAATGCACTACTATACACACTACACTACTATACACTACATACTACACTACTATACACTACACTACTATACACTACATACTACACTACATACACTACTATACACTACTATATACTACATACTACACTACTATACACTACATACTACACTACAATATACACTACACTACTATACACTACACTACTATACACTACATACTACACTACTATACACACTACACACTACTATACACACACTACACTATACACTACACTACATACTACACTACTACAGTGAGGGAAATAAGTATTTGATCCCCTGCTGATTTTCTACGTTTGCCCACTGACAAAGAAATGATCAGTCTAGAATTTTAACGGTAGGTTTATTTGAACAGTGAGAATAGACAGAATAACAACAACAAAATCATCCAGAAAAACGCACGTCAAAAATGTTATAAATTGATTTGCATTTTAATGAGGGAAATAAGCATTTGACCCCCTCTCAATCAGAGAGATTTCTGGAGGACAGTAGTTACAGACGGTCTCGTCCCTTCACCTGATGAAGGCCGCTTGCGTTGTGGCCGAAACGTCGTGAGAATTTTACCGCGTTATTTTAGTTTATCAATTTATTATTTTATTATTCTCATTCTTCGTGGTGGCGACTTTACCGAAAGAACCAAAGAGGGATGAATCCTTGCAGTCACGGAAGGTTTAAATCGAAACGACAACAAGAATGATGAATCAATAACAACGATATTAATAATTATTATAATAAATTATTCAACCGGTGGCTCCGGATACGGAATGCCGGTGGAGTGTCCGGTGGGCCGCACTTAGCGTAGATCGATTGACTCCGCCACCTCCATTAACTCCATTAGCTCCTCTTCCTCCATTACCTCATCATCATCATCCTCCATTACCTCATCATCATCATCATCTTCCTCCATTACCTCATCATCCTCCATTACCTCATCATCATCATTCAGTACCTCATCATCATCATCCTCCTCCATTAACTCCTCTTCCTCCATTACCTCATCATCATCATCATCTTCCTCCATTACTCATCATCCTCCTCCATTACCTCATCATCATCATCCTCAATTACCTCATCATCAGGATCCTCCATTACCTCCTCTTCCTCCATTACCTCATCATCATCATCCTCCTCCTCC